>NC_051055.1:31418228-31473228 GCF_904848185.1 Acanthopagrus latus
CTGCATGCCACTGTGCTTCAGTGCAGTGTGACCACAGCAGCCTGGGAACATTCAGCCTCCAGGTGTTCTTCTGAGAGTTAACCACAGGAAATGTTGAGCGACAGCTCTGCAAGATGTCAAACATCTCCCCATGTCGGAGGTTTCCCGAAGGAATTTACTTTCTTTAAAATCTTCCTGAAATTTGATTCATGCTGTTTTTCAGCTGAAAGTCACCGTGCCAGTGTTTGTACCTGAGAGTTCTTATTTTCCCTGGATTGTGTTAAAATGTGTTGAAATGTGTCGTTACATTTGCTCCAGCTTGTAACGGTTCAGTTTGTCACACTATGTTCTGTGTGTCTTCTTTCTGGATCGACCCTCAAAGTAAATCTGTGGTTGTGTTTTGTCATCAGGACAGTGAGAGGAGTCCGGCGCTCCCTGACAAACAGCTGCAGTGGGCTGACGGCATCGTCCTCGTCTACAGTATCTGCGACCGCCGCAGCTTCCATGTTGTCCGCCAGCAGCTGCAGCTCATCCGGCGCAGCAGGAAGCCGTCGTCCGTCCCCGTCGTTGTTGTTGGGAACAAACGGGACCTTCACTGTCATCGCAGTGTCTCCAGCGAGGAGGGACGGCTGCTCGCTCTGTCCCAACACTGCGGTTTCTTCGAGGTGTCGGCGGCCGAGACGTACGAAGACGTCCTGCTGGTGTTTCAGCGGCTTGTCCATCTCATCAGAGAGAGCCGGGCGCTGAGGAAGAGCTCGGCAGGTGTGCGACGGATTGTCCGGAGCGTGTCGGCCGTGTTTGGAAAGAAGCGGGGCGAGTAGGCCAGAAGGAAAAAACTCACTTTATTTTGAACTTTGTGTTTACTGGGTGAAGACCAGCGTGGCTGAGCTGAACTGGACACGCAGAACACCAAGAACCGGCCCATGTTACCCAGCAACAGTCGGAACACAGCCGCGCAGCAGAGCAAATATGCAACTTAGGCTAATGTTAGCACGACCAGTGAGAGGCAGCTCACAGTCGCCTCCTGTCAGCGGACGTGTGAAAACAAATCCATCCCTGACTTTCTTCCTAGATGAGACTGGAAAAAGTTAGCTAGCTGTTAGCATTATTACCAGGTTCTCAGGTGAGCGAAGTGTGGTGGAGTAAGACTTCCGCTGCTGATGTTAGCTTCTTAGCATGAAGGTGTTAAACATTAATGTTAGAGAGCCCTGTGATAAACACTCCTGTTAATCATGTCATATTTAATTATCCTGTTTCTGTCTCGCAGTCGACTGAAAGTGTTTCAGTCGTTTTCATCTTCATTTAATCAAATTCTGACAAAACTGAGTCTTCATTTAATGTAGACACACACCTTCTGTGAGATGTTTGTCAGTACCATGTATTCAGATTCATTTTGACGCTGGTCGAGGCAGACAACCGCTGACCGCTGAGTCGGGTTCTACTCGAGGGTTCTTCCTGTTAAAGGCGGTTCTCCTGTCGTCACTGTCGCCCAGTGCTGCTCGTGGGGAAATGTTGTTTGTTATCACATGAATCACAGAGTTCTGATTGTTTGTGCTCAGTTTGGAAAGTGTTGTGATGACTTCAGAAGTTCCTTTTAATGTTAATGTGAAGGACCAAACACTGGACGCACCGTCAGCATGATTAATAAACAAAAACATATTTAATTAAATTAAGACAGTTTGGTAAAGTTTTTAATTTTAAATTACATTTTAATGTCGTGTGGTGGGCAGCTCGGTCACACGGGGGCGATGAAGAGAGGTTCAAACCAGAGAAGAAGTCTGATGTCACAGTGACATCAGAGGGAAGACTTCCCGTGGCTTCATGAGGAAAAGGTCAAAGGTCAGAGAGCTGAGGGACAGACGCAGGTTGAATGAAGGTGTCAGTGGTGAAGTTTGTATAAGAAGAGCAGAAGAAGTGTTTCGTCTCATCTGGCGCCATCATCAGGTCCGATGTTATTAAGTTTCATTCTGGGTCCACATTACCCACAGTTCTTTGTTAAAGGAACAGAGAACCCAAAAATGTAAATCCAGTCCTGATCTCCACTCGTACTGATGGAAAGATGTTATTTAGACCCTTGACATCAAGCTTGTGCACCCACTGCTAACACTGTTAGCTCAGCAGAGCTACCTGATGCTAGCACTGTTAGCTCAGCAGAGCTACCTGATGCTAGCACTGTTAGCTCAGCAGAGCTACCTGATGCTAGCACTGTTAGCTCAGCAGCTCCAGTGAGGACTTCATGTTGATAAAGGGAGGACTTTATACCATCAGGAGGAGGAGAGGAGGACTGAGGTTAATGTTTGGGTGAACTGCTATTTAAAACAGGGTTAGCAGGTAAAGAAGTGCATAAAACAATGAATGCTGGTTGTGCCGCTGCTCCTCAGAGGATGTACCTTGTTTCAGACTACATGAAATAAACGTTCCATCAGGTTCTGAGTTCTGCGACATTCAGTGTAAATAAATGGTGTTTTCACGTGTTGTATCGACTTCATGTGCTGTTTGTTTTTTACTCATTAAAATCTGAACAAAGTGAATCTGAGTCAGTTCTGGTTCTGATCCAAACACTCTGAAATGAAAGAAGCTTCATTCAACATGCTGCAGTAGAGGCACTTTATTTTTTACAGTGTTTCAGAGACATTCTGTTAAATTATCAATAATTATAATAGATTCATATTTTACTTGTTTGGTGATAAATGATCACCTGGAGATGTTTGAACAAGTTCAGCTATTGACATTCAGAGGAACAATCCGTCACTTTTCACTGCTGGATTCTTTAATTTATCTGTTTCTTTACATCTGTAAGAAACATCAGACCTGCAACACCTTCATCACAGCTCACTGACCTGCTAACACATGCTTCATCAGCTGAGTACGGCGGCCATGAGGGCCAAAATAATATGTATAAAAAGAAGATAAGAATCTTGTTCCTGAAGCTCTCAGCCACATCTCATGGACTTCATCAGGGACTTTTGGAGCAAATCCTGATGGATGAGGGCTGTGAGATGTGTCACTGAAGCGAAGACATGATTTATTATGAAGTGGCTTTCAGATCATATAAGTGATTCATTATTTATCGATGAAAGTCGGCGTGTGAGCCGTCGATCATTAAAGTTTAAATAACTGAATTTGTCTCCGGTGAAATGAAACTTGATGTCTGAATCAACATCTTTCTCTGAGAGTTAAACTAATCTTCCGATCGCTCTGTTGGTGAACACGAACGCGCAAACTAACACCAGCTGAGGCAGCAACGACGCGTCATCGAGGGCTGAGATAAGAGGCTGTGATTGGTGGGAGGTCGGGACCGGCAGCAGTGATGCGTTGTCGGTGATGGTGAGGTCACACCTCAGCGTGGTGTTTAAGAATCGGCCGCTGCCGTGTCGTTGGCGGCGTTGTCGGAGGCGTTGGGGCTCAGGTACTCGAAGGCCTTCTGGCTTTGAGAGACAAACTGTTTGAGCGGAGCGAAGAGCATCTCGGCGGCGGACGGGCGGCGGTTGGCAGAAAAGCCATCGGAAGGGAGGGGCATGCCCTCCACCTCCAGGGCCGGGGTGTCCTTCAGGCTGGAGCGCCGGCCGTTGGGGGGGTCGGGGCTCTGGGGTGCCCCGGGGCCTCGGGAGGCAGAGGCTCGGGAGTAGAGACTGCGGCGACGGCGAGGACGGCCGTCCATCGCCTTCAGGAAGAGACTGTTAGCTGAACTGCGACGAGACGAGCTGTCAGTCATGAAGTCCTCCTGGTTCAGGAAGTCCTCGACATCCTGATGAGACGGCTGCTGCAGCTGAAAGACACACAAGTCAGTCAGTATTGATTAGCGATGATCTTTTATAGATTATCTCATTTGTTTGTTAGTTGTTTTGCTTGAGATCTTTTTATTGGTTAGGGTTAGAGATGATGAAGTCACACACTTCATGTCATGCAACAATCATTAGCAATGCTCTGTTACAGGTCAAACTCCAACCAAGAGCAGGTTCCTGGTGTGTTTCAGGTGTGTTTCTGGTATGTTCCTGGTGTGTTTCAGGTGTGTTTCTGGTGGGTTCCTGGTGTGTTTCAGTTGTGTTTCTGGTGGGTTCCTGGTGTGTTTCAGTTGTGTTTCTGGTGGGTTCCTGGTGTGTTTCAGGTGTGTTTCTGGTGGGTTCCTGGTGTGTTTCAGTTGTGTTTCTGGTGGGTTCCTGGTGTTTCAGTTGTGTTTCTGGTGGGTTCCTGGTGTGTTTCAGATGTGTTTCTGGTGGGTTCCTGGTGTGTTTCAGTAGTGTTCCTGGTGGGTTCCTGGTGTGTTTCAGATGTGTTTCTGGTGGGTTCCTGGTGTGTTTCAGATGTGTTCCTGGTGTGTTTCAGGTGTGTTTCTGGTGGGTTCCTGGTGTGTTTCAGGTGTGTTCCTGGTGGGTTCCTGGTGTGTTTCAGGTGGGTTCCTGGTGTGTTTCAGTTGTGTTTCCGGCGGGTTCCTGGTGGGTTCCTGGTGTGTTCCTGGTGTGTTTCAGATGTGTTTCAGGTGTGTTCCTGGTGTGTTTCAGGTGTGTTCCTGGTGTGTTTCAGGTGTGTTTCAGGTGGGTTCCTGGTGTGTTTCAGTAGTGTTTCTGGTGGGTTCCTGGTGTGTTTCAGATGTGTTTCAGGTGTGTTCCTGGTGTGTTTCAGGTGTGTTTCTGGTGGGTTCCTGGTGTGTTTCAGATGTATTTCAGGTGTGTTTCTGGTGGGTTCCTGGTGTGTTTCAGATGTGTTTCAGGTGTGTTCCTGGTGTGTTTCAAGTGTGTTTCTGGTGTGTTCCTGGTGTGTTTCAAGTGTGTTCCTGGTGTGTTTCAGGTGTGTTTCTGGTGTGTTTCAGGTGTGTTCCTGGTGTGTTTCAGTTGTGTTTCTGGTGGGTTCCTGGTGTTTCAGTTGTGTTTCTGGTGGGTTCCTGGTGTGTTTCAGGTGTGTTCCTGGTGTGTTTCAGGTGTTTCTGGTGGGTTCCTGGTGTGTTTCAGGTGGGTTCCTGGTGTGTTTCAGTTGTGTTTCCGGCGGGTTCCTGGTGTGTTTCTGGTGGGTTCCTGGTGTGTTTCAGATGTGTTCCTGGAGTGTTTCAGGTGTGTTTCTGGTGGGTTCCTGGTGTGTTTCAGTTGTGTTTCCGGCGGGTTCCTGGTGTGTTTCTGGTGGGTTCCTGGTGTGTTTCAGGTGTGTTTCTGGTGGGTTCCTGGTGTGTTTCAGGTGGGTTCCTGGTGTGTTTCAGTAGTGTTTCTGGTGGGTTCCTGGTGTGTTTCAGGTGTGTTCCTGGTGTGTTTCAGATGTGTTTCAGGTGGGTTCTTGGTGTGTTTGAGTTGTGTTTCTGGTGGGTTCCTGGTGTGTTTGAGTTGTGTTTCTGGTGGGTTCCTGGTGTGTTTCAGGTGTGTTTCTGGTGGGTTCCTGGTGTGTTTCAGATGTGTTTCTGGTGTGTTCCTGGTGTGTTTCAGTTGGGTTTCTGGTGTGTTTCAGGTGTGTTCCTGGTGTGTTTCAGATGTGTTTCTGGTGGGTTCTTGGTGTGTTTGAGTTGTGTTTCTGGTGGGTTCCTGGTGTGTTTGAGTTGTGTTTCTGGTGGGTTCCTGGTGTGTTTCAGGTGTGTTTCTGGTGGGTTCCTGGTGTGTTTCAGATGTGTTTCTGGTGTGTTCCTGGTGTGTTTCAGGTGTGTTTCTGGTGGGTTCCTGGTGTGTTTCAGGTGGGTTCCTGGTGTGTTTCCGGCGGGTTCCTGGTGTGTTTCAGGTGTGTTTCTGGTGGGTTCCTGGTGTGTTTCAGATGTGTTTCTGGTGGGTTCCTGGTGTGTTTCGGGTGGGTTCCTGGTGTGTTTCAGTAGTGCTTCTGGTGGGTTCCTGGTGTGTTTCAGATGTGTTTCAGGTGTGTTTCTGGTGGGTTCCTGGTGTGTTTCAGGTGTGTTTCTGGTGGGTTCCTGGTGTGTTTCAGATGTGTTTCTGGTGGGTTCATGGTGTGTTTCAGTAGTGTTTCTGGTGGGTTCCTGATGTTTCAGTAGTGTTTCAGGTGTGTTCCTGGTGCGTTTCAGGTGTGTTTCTGGTGTGTTTCAGATGTGTTTCAGGTGGGTTCCTGGTGTGTTTGAGTTGTGTTTCTGGTGGGTTCCTGGTGTGTTTGAGTTGTGTTTCTGGTGGGTTCCTGGTGTGTTTCAGGTGTGTTTCTGGTGGGTTCCTGGTGTGTTTCAGATGTGTTTCTGGTGTGTTTCAGTTGGGTTTCTGGTGTGTTTCAGGTGTGTTCCTGGTGTGTTTCAGATGTGTTTATGGTGGGTTCCTGGTGTGTTTCTGGTGTGTTTTTGGTGGGTTACTGGTGTGTTTCAGCTGTGTTTCTGGTGGGTTCCTGGTGTGTTTCAGTTGTGTTTCAGG
Organism: Acanthopagrus latus; assembly: GCF_904848185.1. Classification (NCBI taxonomy): domain Eukaryota; kingdom Metazoa; phylum Chordata; class Actinopteri; order Spariformes; family Sparidae; genus Acanthopagrus; species Acanthopagrus latus. Next base: position 31,424,531 of record NC_051055.1, read on the forward strand.
TGTGTTCCTGGTGTGTTTCAGTTGTGTTTATGGTGGGTTCCTGGTGTGTTTCAGGTGTGTTTTTGGTGGGTTCCTGGTGTGTTTCAGTTGTGTTTCAGGTGGGTTCCTGGTGTGTTTCAGGTGTGTTTCTGGTGGGTTCCTGGTGTGTTTCAGTTGTGTTTCAGGTGTGTTCCTGGCGTGTTTCTGGTGGGTTCCTGGTGTGTTTCAGGTGTGTTTCTGGTGGGTTCCTGGTGTGTTTCAGATGTGTTCCGGGTGTGTTCCGGGTGTGTTCCAGGTGTTCATGAATCTCACCATGTTGTAAAGCGGTGTGGCATTGATCAGCAGCTGCAGGAGGATCTTGGAGAGTTCCTGCAGATCTTGGAGCATCTGCTGGATCTGAGCCGGCAGCTCTCTGATTTGACGCACAGGACGCATCTCAGCCAACAGGGCGGCCTGACTTTTGACCCCGTTCAGGATCAACTCTCTGAGACCCTCTGCCCGGTACACCAGTGCCACCAGGAGACCCTGCAGGTACTGCAGCAGCTCACCAACCACCTGCAGGACCTTACCCAGACCCACCTGCAGGGCACAGACAAGATCAACAGCTGAAACACAGCGATCCAGGCCAGAGCAAGGCGGCCCGAGACAGATCCAGATCCACAATGTAACTTAGTGTTTTCACATTATTATTAAATTCTAACATCTTCAGTGTTTTAATAAGAACATCCTGTCGATTCAGTTAGAACAAAACAAACTGCAGCTGCAGGTAACAAAGAATCACTGACAGATCCTGAAAGCATCAGGTGAACTGATCGCAGAGCAGATTTAAATCGTGAGGAACACTAGAGGAACATGTGAGGAACACGACAGGAACATGAGAGGAACACCAGAAGAACATGAGAGGAACATGAGAGGAACACCAGAGGAACATGAGAGGAACATGTGAGGAACACCAGAGGAACATGAGAGGAACATGATGGGGGTCTTTACAGAAGAACACCTCGACAGGTGAGCTGAGATCACCTCTGTCCCTCGCAGGGTTCTGAGAGTAGGAGGTCTCTGTGTGGATTTTTGAACATGTTCTGTTATACTCTGCTCGGACTGTTAGTCCAACGTCAGCAGGAACTTTCTGTTGTTCTGGTCGACATCTGATGTAAACCGGATCTGAAAACCAGCTGGCAGCTTCAACAGCAGACAACAGGACAGCAGATCTGGATTCAACCCAACTCAGAGCTGCCAGCAGCCAGAGACACGTGAGGAGAGCGAGCAGCGTGACGCCACGACGACACCGCCAGCAGAAACAAGTCCACTACAGGACGGGGACAGGTTCTGGAGCAGTGGTACCAGAAGGGATGAGTCGGAGCAGCAGAGGAGTGTGAACACTGTGTGCTCTCAGGATCTTGTTGGTCTTGCTGTTGTGGACACAAACACTTTGTTCCTGTTTCACTCATTGAACAGAAGCTGGGACACTCTGTAGGGTCTCATCAGGTATTTGGGTCAGACAGAGACAGCGGGCCACGACCTCCGACCTCTGAACAAACAGCCATGACAACACGTGAGGACCACAGATCTGTGCCAGGACGACTGCCAACACACACATACGCCCTCACGGGCCTAATGAGGCTGCTGATTGGCTCTGACAAAACCACCTGCAGTGATGAGTCCTCGTCATCCTCACACTCATTATCTCTTTGTGAGGGTCAGAGGCTCTGCAGGGGACCAGCACCACGTGACCCAGAAAACAAACGAGGACAACTTTAAACTGAAATAAAAAGCGTTTTATAGAAAGTTCTCAACCTGCTGTCAGCAGCTGTTTGTGAACACACCGTCTGTTTAACTGAACCAGTAACGCATCACCAGACTCTATGAACAAATGTAGTGATTTAAGAGTTGTTGAGATGAAACAAACTTTATAACATAGTGAAACTGTGTCTCTGACAGATTCTGACTCATTGTGTCCTTGTTGTGAATTCAGCATTAAATGTTTCAGCTGAAGTTGTTTGTCTCCCTGTAAAAAGTGTCAGTTTGTGGCAGCATGTCTGTACCAGCCTGTCTGCTTCTGTGTCTAAAGTGCTAAAGTCTTACCTGCCAACGTTGATCAGCTGTTTGAACACACTGTTTACACTGATTTCACCATTTACACTCCATTTATGAAAGAAGAAACATGTTATTGATCTAAACATGTCACATGTTACAAAGACACTAAACAGGAACAATATAGGCGACTTCTTTGTCCCCGTGGAGAAAGTCCCCAGACTCCCTTAACAAACGTGTCAGTTTAGTGAGTTGTTGAGTTGGAGACACTTTATAAACTCTGTGAAACTCTGTCTCTGACTCATTCTGCATTATTTGGACCTTCTTGTTAATTCAGCAAATGTTCTACATGAACTTCTTTCTGTCTTTGAGTACAAACATGGAGTCTGTTTGTCTCAGTGATGGACGGTTTGTTTCATGTAGCTTATTGCTGTAGGAAAAAACAACAACAGAGGTAATGAATGATGATGAACTCATCAGATCTTAAACAGATTCAGTTGACTTGCAGAAATAAATCATCATCTTTCATTAATGTATCTTCACTTTCTCAGCTGATCTGCTGAACTTGTGTCTTGCTGCTCAGAAAGCAGCTGAAACGAGACGAGAGCGACTGTTATCTGTTATCTGTTATCTGTCCATCGGTTCAGATGCTTTGTGCAGCACGTAGGCTCCGAGCTGCACAGGAAACTGAACCATTTATCTTTAACGAGGCTCATTTTGTGTTTACATCCTCCAACCAGATGGGTTTAAAACACATCAAGAGAAAATAAGCTGCAGGGTGGAAACGTGAGGTAATGAAGTCTTCTTTAAACACTTTGTGTTCATGTTGAATATCTTCATGTCCAGGCCCAGCCCTCATCAACATTACAGTCCCTCAGCTTAACATTCAAACCCAGTCTGAACCTTCAAACACCCCCAAAACTGATACAAACACTGGCTGAGTCTCAGTTCAGGTCTGCATCCTTCAGAGGAGCATCTGAAGTCTGTCCCAGTCTGAAGGCTCCTCCAGATGCTCCTTCTTCTCCCTGTTTCTGGAGGATGCACCGCTACAATCCATCGTGGCCTCACATATCCAAAGATTCTTTGCATGTCCGAAAAAGAAGAAAAAAGAGAGAAAACGGCGACATCGCGTGGCGTAGATCGTCACTTTCGCGAGCCTGGGCAGCAGAAATCATGACGTAAGGGTAAAACATCTGGTGACGCAACCAGGAAATGCTCCAGAGGCTCGACCGTCACATTTAACAACAGCTGACCAGGTGAACAAGCTCTCTGAAGGACTCGCCTTCACAGACCACAGAGACCGAGTCCTTCAGAGGACGCAGACCTGAACTGAGACTCAGCAACTACAGTATATTACTTGAGGTGAACTCCCATTGGTTGTTGCAGGCTGTTGGGCGGGCATATAAGTTCATATCTGATCTAATCAGCTGTCAATCAAACGGCTGCCATTTTGTCTCCATTGAATGATGAATTCTGTGTTGTGAATGATCCAGTGGACATGTGGGGACCAGAGGGGACAGTTTGAACATGCTGTTTGTTGGATGTGTTTGTTGATTGAACCTTGCTGATCTGCTTTTATTTGGAAATGGTTTCCATGAACACAACCACGAGACTCTAAACATTCTAATGATGTGCTAAGCTACGCTGAGCGTCGGCCTGTCCAGAGGCTGAACATCTTTGAAATCATCTTAATTACCTTCGAACACTGAATACTTTTATCTGCTTCAGTGTCACTGGACTTATTTCACTCTCTGTTTTGGTTCGTTGTCTTTGGATCATCTGATTTTAATCATGTCGTTGTCTCAAAGTGTTTTTGTTCACAAACATTTTACTGTGACACATCAGCAAGTTCCCAGACTGGCTTCCTGTCTGTGATCGTTTGTTTCTGCCTGCACACCTGTTGAATATGAAGATGGAGGATGTGGTGAATGGAGTGGATGGTAGAGATTCTTTCACTCTCTGATTGGACGGTTTTGAGGGTTTCTCACCACGTCAGCAGCGTCTCCCAGCGTCCTGGCGGCTCTCTGCAGCTGCTCCCTGATCTTCATCAGACGGTAGAAGAGCTGCAGGCTGAGACTCAGCAGGAGGCTGCGGACCCTCGTCCACAGACTGGGCTCATCGTCATCGTCATCGTCTTCGTCCTCGTACTCCTGGACCCTCATCTCCCACTCCCGACCTGACAACAACCACAGTTTGTTAGAACATTTGATTCTTTCCTTCTTTGGCAAAGTGTTTATAAGTTCTTCTTCCAGCTCTGGTAACACACGTCTGAGTCGTGCACAGAAACCTGAGGCGACGACGACGAGCTGCAGATTTGTGTCCACAGCAAATATTAGTAATATTCATAACCACGCTTCAGTCACATGATGCCTCTTACTTTCTGTTTCCGTCAGAGGTCTGACAACATTCCACAAGTCTTGACCACAGTTACCCAGAATGCCCCAGTACTTACGCAGTGTGGGTGGGAGGGGCAGGTAGTAGGCGGTGGCGTCCTCCAGGCGACCCAGCATGTCATCGAACCCTGACGCAGCGGCTCGGCCCACCTGAGTGTCCTGCAGCATCAGGACAGCCGCCCGAGCGTTATCGGCGAGACGCTCGAGCTGATCGAGAGCTCCATCCAGACCGTCCATCGCCCACAGCTGCACGTCGTCCAGGGTCACGAAGAAGGCGTCCTTCAGGTGACCCACCACCTGAGGACGAGGACACACCTGCTCAGTCTGGGGAGGATTGAGGTGAGACAGTTCAACAAACTGCTGCAACACAATTATTCATGGTTTCATTTAGTTTACAAGTGAAAACATCAAGACATAATAATATCAGAGATGAAGGTGATGAAGAGGAACCTCATCTGTTGATTGGTTCAAGATCGGGAAGTTCTTCTCCAGACGATCGAGACCAACGAGGGCAAACTGATTGGCAACTTCAACTGGAGACAGACAGACAGACAGACAGAGTGAAACATGAGCTCTGAGCCTGCAGGTGATGAAGGAGGGTCGAAGATGATTCACAGGTTCAGTGGAATTAATAACAACATTAATCAACTGGAACAGACGTGGAAACATGTGACATCTACACCATCTCTGAATGTATTTCTTCCTGACCAGCTAGCTATGCTAACTGCTACAGTGAGCAAGATGAAAAGCTTGAAACTGGTCACCAGGCTAGTTGATGGTGTTAGCTGGCGTTAGCTAGATTCAGGGTGTCTTGTATTAGCAGTATTTAGCGTACGTACTCTGCGGCTCCAGAGTCTGGAGGAGGGGCGTGGCTCTCGTCATGGCGAGGTGGGAGATGCTGCGAACACCGACCTCGGCTGCTCCTCCCATCATGCCCAGCAGAGGGTAACGACCTTTGGCGCCTGAGTACGCTGATGTCACGGACTGTAACGCCGAGCGGACCAGAGGCAGATGGGAAGCTCGCAGCACGGCACTGGTCTGACACACAGGAAGAGGTTTTTATTGTTATTCTATATGTGTGTCATCATCAGTGACTTCCTGTCTGTGATTCTGCTGAGCAGCTGCAGACGGAGGCCTCGGGGTCCGAGGACGATGCTGCCGGCTCAACTCACCTGATGATCCGACATGTCTCCTTCACCAAATCTGAAGACAGACAAACAGAGCAGGTCAGACTCATCGTGACTCGACTTGTTGTTCCTGGAACTGCTAGTTCAGCGCAGCACGAGGCAGTCAGCTGCTGAGCCGCCACAAAGATGACAACTGTTCAGCTCCGACCAGCATGAAAATCAGCTTCTCTCTGCGACGCCATCTTCAGATCCGACCGGCAAACACACAGAGGCTCAGAGCACCAACACAAACCTCTCATTCACTGTCGAGTCCCTCTGCTGCGAGGACGTCTAACCAGCTGCTCTTTATCTAAATGTTCCAAATCAACCAGTCACAGACCAATGAAGAGGAACAAATGACAAGTACATAAAAGATTTTATATTTATGGTCCAATCAGTGAGTCCAGGATGACTAACAGGTTGGAAGAACTGAAGGTGAAAATAAACTTCAAATGAAATGTAATGTTTAGTGACAAAACTGTTACTGAGCGTCTGAACAACCTGACCGAGGCGCCATGTCCTCGCCGTGTCCACGCCGTGTGTCTCGTCTCTGTGACAGCATGTTGACAGCTGATGACTCTGATCCTCTGAGGTTTAACATCATATTCATCTGACATCAGAGCAGGACGTGAGTGATGTCACAGCGAATATTATCAGCGAGGTCGGAGAGAGAGAAGGTCCACGCTGGTGTCAGCAGAACCTTTCTGACAAGATGCTGCTGCAGACGCTCAGAACCGCTCTGTGGACTCGGGGCCCGTCAGGTAGTAAAGCGCCACACTGGGTCAACGGGCCACCAGTTGAACGAGTCGGTCCTACAGCACGGCATGAACACTCGGGTCGGACGGGTCGAGCTCAGTGGAAACATTAATGTTATCTCTTGATCGCCGTGAGTCGTGACTGACAGCAGCAGGAATCAGAGTCACTGCTGTTTTAATATCTGACATCTGGTGCTAATAAACGCTGTAAACACGGTTTAAGAATCAGGCTGAAGATCTGATTCACAGAAACAAGCTCAAACTTTTCCAACACACAAACTGACCTGATGTTCCGAGAGAAGCTCAGGATCAACACGTCACATCTGCAGATTCTTCACTTGTACAAATCTATATTTCATTGATAAACATTGATCAGAAGGTCAGAGTCACACAGGTGCCGGAGCTCTTACCCCATCAGAGAGTCCGACGTGATGATCAGGCTGCTGCACTGAGTGATGATGAAGATGGTGATGAAGGCTCTGAACCGTATGACCAGCTGCTCAGGAGTCTGGAGAGTTTTTGTGTTTAAAACCAGCGTCCTGATTGGACGGAGCAGGGTGTGACATCACTGGGGACGAATCTGAATCAGGCTGATTGTTTTTGTTCGCTGCGACGAACGGATTAATGGAGCCTGAATGAAGTCATTGAGCAGGACGAGCGATGGATGAACTGATGACCGACGCTTCCTGTGGAACCACAAAGTTCAAACTGTGATTCTTACTGGGATCAAACTGGTGTCGGTCCAGTCAGATGTGGAGGACCAGAACAGTCCAGATCCTCGTCCACAGCTGGAGCACTGGAGTGATGTCACCCATCTTGTTGACGACCGTTTTGAAGCGTCTAGTCTGTCATATATGGACTGACACACAAAGAGTGCAGCCGGACAGACAACACACGTTCAATCACACAGCTTATTGATCCTTTACTTGTCATTTATGATCAGCTTCTTCCAGATATCCAGTTGTTGACTGATAGAAGATAAAGATATGTGTGTTGAAGTGTGATCAGAGTGACTCAGAAGGTTTGAGTGCAGCTTCACAGGTCCTGTTTTATTTTGTAAGGTGTCCTGTTGAGTTACTTCCTGTGGTTGTCCTGATAAGGTTCTGGTGTGCTCCGGTGCTCTCAGTTTGGACTCCTCAGTGTTTGTGTTGTTGGGCACCAGCTCGTCCTCAGCTGCTTCACGTTCAAATGTTCAACCCACTTTTACGATCTCACTCCAGCAAACCTGAAATGTTCCTGTCCTCTACACATCACTTGGTACCGGGTAGATCTCATCACAGTGACAGAATCAGCCATCAGAACCAACAGGCTGGCAGACACAGAGGCCACTCCTCCTCTCGAGGCTGTTGAGATGGACCTGCCACAGGACAGCACTGTCCAGCAGAACCAACTTCATCCCAGGTCACATCTGTGCCTTACTGGACCTCTGTCTGATGACCACCCACTTCCTGTACAGTGAAGGTTTCTATGGACAGAACCACGACTGGGTTGTGGGTTTACAAGTGTCCCAGTAGTGACCAACCCCGAGATGATGACCTTCACAGGAAGGTGTCCGAGCCGCTGGTTCAGGTATGTGGACACCTGGGTCGAAATCAGCGACAAGGGAAGTGGAATCCTGCACAGAATCATTACTGCTGCGGACAGTAACATCACGTTCACACAGGAAGATGTCAGAACCCTCAACACTGAGGTGAACAGAACACATACACACAGATCAATACCTGCTGTTCAACTCTCTTCACCCACTGGAGCACAAGCTGGGTCATCAGAACCCAAAACCGTCGGGCTGAGACTGGCCCACTTTACCAACCCAACATGTGTCTATTTGACGTCCTGGGAATGAGACTCAACAATCAACTGTCTTTGTGGTGCGTTCAGGAACAGCTGGGACAAATCCTACTGATTCTACCTTTAACTTTAATAGTCTTTGAATTCTATTAATATGACGTGAGCTTCAGTTAGCTTTGAGCACAAATGTCCTTCAGAGGGAGACTTTTTACTCTGATACTCTGAGTCCATGTCAGAGCCTGAACTCTGTTACTGTGCTGGAGGAAACAAGCTGGATCAGAACTTCTACTGTCACCAGTACCTGAACGTCTCCTGGAGGACAGACAGGACTGTGACTCGTCTGCAGTTCAGCACCAGCGTTCCCACTGACGGGACGGTTCTGCTGTTTCCTTGTGAGCAGACTCAGACTGTCGTTATCGATACGGCCGATCAAATCTGTGTCATTAAACACTGAGACTCTTTTTAGTGACTGAGGGGCGACTAAAGTCGACATGGAGGAATAAATGAGTCAGACAAAAACTATTTCTCAGCTGGAGACAGTAACACCAGCTGTATGGAGTCTTGTTCTGTATCTCTGAGACGCGGTGCTGATTCTGGGGAAATTCTCTTATTAAATCACAAGTTCTGAGAACGACGGTTCCACAGCAGAGTGGAGCTCAGATCATGTGAACATCAGAGGAGTGAAATGCATCATGGGTGAAACAGTCACACAGTCAGAGTCAACACATTAAATGTGGATTTTAAATCTGTTAATTACGCGTCTATCTTGATCAGGGGCTGGACCGGTCCACGGTACCAGGTCAGTGTTTTCCTAGCAGACGCCCACAGATTGCGAACAGCGGCGAGTTTTTCCTCCTAAAAGGCCCGAGGACGGAGACCGCAGCGTCCTCCACATGAAGGCCTCAGTGTGCGAGCGCTTCATGTGACAGAAACGACCATGACGCTGCTCAAATCACTTCTTCACGCTGCAGCTTCTCTCACAGCAGAGAAGAAGAATGAAAGTCCAGACGAGTTCAGCCTCCCTCACATGTGACGGTCAGCTGATCGTCCTCAGGAGGCTTCTGATCAACACGTCGCCACATTCAGTCCATTGGATCATTGTTGGTCATTTTATACGTCATATATATTCTGTTATTGTGACACGAGACTGGAGCCCGACTTTGACGTTGATGTGGGTTCACGATGGTCCCAGTCTTGGTGCAGTATGTAAGAAATGGCCTCCTGTCAAATTCATACTCATTCAAACACACAGGGGTGGCACCGGTAACTGCAGCTAACAGGCTCCAGGCTCTGAACCCGGTTCTGTTAGTAGTCTCACTGTAATGACATCATCACGTGATGCACTGAGGCCCAAACAGTCTGTGTGACAGAAGCTCTCGCAACCCGAGACATGACCCGTTTACTGAGATCCACTGGTCCAATGCTGGTCCAGTAACATTTAGAAAGTCTAAAAGAGCTGCACCATTAAATTATTCTATCTCTATTCAGGCTAGCCAGGTGCTAAACAGGAAGTTAGCCAGGTGCTAAACAGGAAGTTAGCCAGGCGCTAAACAGGAAGTTAGCCAGTTATAGCTTGGACTGTGTGAATATGTGTGTTTTTGTGTGTGTGAACATGTGAATGTGTGAATGTGTGTGTGAGTGCTGACCCGACCTGACAGACCTGCTGTGGGTTTCATCAGAGACTTCCACAGGAAGCAGTCCAGACTGTGCTGCAGCAGTCAGTCCACCTGCTGACACCTGCTGGACAAACCTCTGTATCACACCTGTGTGACAGTGAACAAGGAATCTTCTGGATCTGAGGAGCCGAACAAGCAACAAATAACAAGCAACACTAACAGTGATTAAAGATAAAAACAGAAATAGAGATGAAACAGAAACATAATGATCAACAACAACATGACTGGAAGTTGGATATTGTAGTTTGCATAATAAAAGTGTCTGATGAGTAAAACCAACATAAATATGGTGAGAGGTTCTGGTCCTGGTGGACCAGGGAGGCACTGATCCTCCTCATCCTCAGAACTGTACATGACATTGAGGTCATCTTGGTAATGACCTCAGAGGAGGCGGTTCTGATTGGGACATCTCACACTGGACCTGTTTCCAGCTTATGTTTGGTTCTGAGGCAAACTTTCAATTCAGAGGGAAAAAAGTTCTGAGAAAACAGTCAAGAATTTGTTTTAAACTCTGAATTCTGTGAAAAACTCATTTTTGTGTAAATGGTCAATATTTAGACCTGAAAGTCAGAAAGACTCAAAATTCTGATAAAATCTGAGAAAACAGTTTTTGACTTTCAACTGAGTCAGAGTCACCAGAGCAGTTCTGGTTTGTCTCCGGTTGCCTTTGGTTCGGTCCAAAGAAATCCTCAGTCCGTCTCTCTCAGAGGCTGAGTTCAATCCCGGTCCTGGTTCTGGTTCTGCTGCCGGCATCACTTTGACCCATTCCAAAGTATTTGTACCATTTTGTATCAGCCCTTGAAACGTGAAGATACTCTTGGCTGTAGCTAGGTGTGTAGCTAAGCTAACAGCTGCTGTGGCAGGTCATCAAACTCCAGACTGACTCACCTGTTCGTCCTCACCAGATGCTGAATGTTTGAGACTGAAAAACACTTCTGATGGAGATAAATCCAAGACTTCTGTGTGTATGTTGGAGTTTTATCTCTAAGTTATTTTGAAACAGAAACATTTCTAACTCTGGTAATATTTATATATCTGCTGTGCAGTAAATCAACAGTTTTGTTAAGTGAGGAGATCAGACAGGAAACTTGATCAGTAGATAGCTGGTGAACAAATGAGGCGACAGGTGAGCCGTTCATGGCTAACTTGTTTTTATTTGCACGTCCAATTAAAGTGTTAACAAACCTTACACAGAGGTTAGCATCCAGGTCTACAGCAGGAGGCGCTCAAACACACTAAAGCTCCGAGGACGTCAGACAGGAAGGAAACCAGCAAACATCTTCATATCTGTACAAATCTACAGTCAGTCAGTCCACACAGTAGATCCAATCAGATCAATGAGTCATCAATATGTTTTAATAACCAGCTGTCTCAAAGTGAATCTAGTGTTTACAGTTATTAATCTGAATGTTAGCGAGCTGATGATGAAACTCAGTCTGAGGTCAGAGGTCACAACAGTCTGTCGTCACTGATAATCAACTAAATACTCAGTGTCAACTTCACTTTGACAAACATCCACTGGGCTTTAGAAAACACTCAAATCAATCACAGTCGGAGCAGACCGGACCGGACCGGACCGGTGCCACCAGCTGGTGGATTAAATCATTTCTGCAGGGACAAAGAAATGGTTTACGAAGCAGCTCAGGACAGAAACACACAGGGTGAGAACGACAGGAAGCAGAGGAGCGCTGCGGTGACTCATCGGGTCAGAACCTCTCGCAGGATTTAACCATCCGGTCATCTGCACGTATTAAAGACATCACCTGAGACACACCTGTCAGGTGATCCTCGTCCTCACGTGTTCCAGGATGTGAACACAAGTCCTGCTGCTGACCTGTGATCAGAAACTCTCTGAAAACAGTTAGCTTAGCATCAGTCAGTGACGTGTCTGTGATGTCACAACATGCCAGCACTAACGAGGACGGGGATGACATCACCTCGTCAGCGTCAGCAGCTGTTGGTCAGTTCCAATGTAGCGTCATGCTAACATGGTTACAACATCAACTAGCTCTGCCTGACAGATCAGATGGAATACTTATGGTCACTACCTGCAGGTGTCACTGTTGTGCAGCTAACGTTAGCATGCTAACATCTGACCTGTGTAGAGGTAAGATGGAGGACAGCCGACACATGACACTTGAGATCTCGACCTTCTAATTAATCTGTTTTCAGCTTCACTGGCCTGAAACTCGTCAGTGAGATGTGAGGAGGGACTTCCTGGTGATGTCACAGAGAAGCGACCCCGAGCCACCACAGCTGCTTCCTGCTTCCTTCAGAGAGTCTGCAGGATTTTGTAAATTAAATCTCATTCATGTTACAAACAATTATTTTACATCGTCTCTCAGTGTGCCAAGCAGGAAGCTGATGTATGACGGCACGTTGTTCAGTCCACTTCCTGCGGATCAGACGTACGTTCTGCCGCAGCGGCGACGAGTCAAACGATGTTAAACGAGAGGAAGCGTCAGACTGCAGGCAGGGAGCATGCTGCCGACTGAAACCAGCCACACCTGTCGTCACGTGGCGGAGGACTGAAGCCGGGTCTTACTGGTCCTACAGGAGTATTTATACTTGGATATACTGAGCCTTTAGTTAGAAGCGGTGTTAGTGAGTCGGACTTGTTCTTCGTTCCTGTCGATCGGTCGGTGTGATGTCAGCAGTTTTCTTTTTCTTTTCTCTTTGACAGACATGCGATGAGCTGCATGACAACAACAGCATGAGGGGAATCTTTTTTTTCTTTTTTACATCATGTAGCATTCCTTCCCCCCGTCGTCACACACACACACACACACACACACACACACACACACACACACACAGCCAGGAGACGTGACGAGATGAGCTTCATGTTTCTTTTGTTTGTAAGAACTGCAGGACGTCGCGGTGGTCAAGAGATAATAGAGACAGAGAGAGAGAGAGAGTTTAACTATGATCACAAGAGAGTGTGTGTGTGTGTGTGTGTGTGTGTGTGTGTGTGTGTGTGTGTGTGTGGTGTGTATGTATGTGTGTGTGTGCTGTACACTGAGTCTTATTCCCAGTGCTGTTCACTGGTGGAGTCCCAGCAGCCTGCTGGTGTTCTGCTCCTCCCTCAGTACTCGCTCAGGTTGTGCCATTTGGAGATCTGCCGACGGGGGTTTTCACAGACCTCCCTCCAGTGGGACGCTCCGGAGGGGGCGGGGCTGTGCAGGCCGAGCAGCAGGCGGCCCAGAACCTCGTTCTTGGTGGTCCGGTCAAAGTCGACCACCAGGAACTCGACGGAGATCTCCGGCAGCAGCTCGGGCGGGATGTCGTAGATGAAGGACTCGTTGAAGACCGGGTTCAGTGTGCACTTCTTCACGTGGGTCTTTTTCTTGGCGATGCGCTTGCGGCCGTAGAAGACGTTCACCTTCACGTAGGGGTCTGAGGATGACATCATGAAACCATCAGGCTGACGGATCATTTACATCAAACTGACAAAAAACAGAACAACAAAAAATCTGTTACAAGCAAAATCAAATCCCTTTAATTATCCCATCTGGATCAGTACCGATACTGGACTGTACCGGTCTTTGGTACTTTAGTCTCTCTGTCATCACTACAATGACATCATCGCAGCATCTGGTCCATCTGAACCACAGAAGAAGTCTCTGCAGCAAAGACTCAGACCGCTCCAGTGAATCAACAGCCGGTTGGCAGAGTGTTAAAACACTAGTGAACATGATAAAAGATATATAGATATATATATAGATATATATATATATATATATATATATATATAAAAACATGTTCAGGTTTTTTTTATACCTATATTTCACACGCACTAACTACACAATACACACCGTCACCGTCACTCTTTCGTGAGAAAAGCCTGTTTCGAATGTTTCTTCTTGCACTATTTATTATTCATCATCCGGTTTTACGGCCAATCACAATTTAAAAACATAATTGTGTAGTTTGAAGGCTGCAGCTCCACATAGGTTGAAACTGAGACTCACTGAGGCCGTGTCTCAATGCACTGTCATCCTAACTCTGTCGACCGCGGAGGGTTAACATGGACCAGTACTGAACAGAACAAACGAGTTCTGAACAGAACTGAACTCATCATCAATCATTTAGTCAGTTAATCCCTGAAACAGTTTCATCGTCAGACGTTTAAACTCAAACACATTCAGGTTATTTCATACACCACCAGCAGCTTCAAATAACCAAGATGATTACTTGCTGATCATCAATCAATCAATCAATCAATCAATCATCTGACTGCTGCAAAAACAAAAGAAGTTGAAGTTTTCTGCGAGCCGTTAAGATCAACATCAGAAAGTCACTTCTGTATAGTGTCATGTTTGTCTGCCACGCCCACCTGTCCTCACCTGCTCTCACCTGTCCTCACCTGCCCTCACCTGCTCTCACCTGTCCTCACCTGTCCTCACCTGTCCTCACCTGCCCTCACCTGCCCTCACCTGTCCTCACCTGCCCTCACCCGTCCTCACCTGCCCTCACCTGTCCTCACCTGACCTCACCCGTCCTCACCTGCCCTCACCCGTCCTCACCTGCCCTCACCTGTCCTCACCTGACCTCACCTGCCCTCACATGCCCTCACCTGACCTCACCTGCCCTCACCCGTCCTCACCTGCCCTCACCCGTCCTCACCTGACCTCACCCGTCCTCACCCGTCCTCACCTGCCCTCACCTGTCCTCACCTGACCTCACCTGCCCTAACCCTAACCCTTTTCAACGACACCTGTAGGAACAGAGTGTCAGAGAACACACTTGTCTCAGTGTGTCTCTGTGCTCCACCTGGTTCTGCTGTCAGATCAATACAGTTAACACACAAACATAAAATGACTGTAGTTTCAGTGTTTTACTTTTAACAACATTATCTCCCACAATCCTTTGCTCCTGCTGCAGCTGTACTCACTTGCTGACAGGCCGGTGATGTCCATCTTGGGGAGGTGACGAGCCTTCAGGACGACCACGCTGAGACGATGAGACACCGGCTGGTAGGACAGAGACGCCAGCAGCTCGCCACGACTCTCACACTGAAACACACACACACAGATCACAGATGATGTCACGGTGACCTCAGCAGGACAACAGAGGGTCCTGTTCTCTAACGTTCTCCAAACATCCAACCTAAACCTGGAAACAGATCAACACGGTGCTACAGAGACGCAGCGCTGACAGCAGCAGGATATTTTTTTGATGTGGATGAAGAGGAATGACGGTCTGAATATCAAAACTGTGTCATCGACTCAAACCACAAGAAACGTCCGACTGCTGGGTGACGCTGAACGTCTGAAGGGAAACAATTTTAAAGTCTGTGCGCTTTCTAAAGAACACTGTTGAAGAAACTGCTGCAGCTGATGGTGCTTGAACAAGTTGGACAGATAATCAGCCTGATTACTAATTAAAGTTGTATATCTAGTTTTTGTTATATTTGCTAAACTTGTCATCATGATGTGACAGTAGAATCAGATACAGGTCAGCTGTCTGTGGCTCCACCCAGTGGCTGTAATCTGAATTGCAACAATCCACCGCTCCCTGATCAACACAACCAATCAGAGCCAAGGGGCGTGTCAGAGAAGTGTCAGTCACTCTCATGCACACACTGCAGCAGCCCCCCTCCCCCGCACAGGTGCAGCGTCTGCTCTCACCTGGTCAGATACGTTCAAACTCAACTGTGAACACTGGAGGAGAACAGACAACAACAACAGAGCAGAAACATGCCCCACCATTGCTCATGTCAAAGAGAAGAAATAAGAAGCCTGAAGAAGAAATGCAGAGTAAAAACAAAGACCTGGACCGAGCCAGAGAGAAAACAAGGATAATTGAAGCTGCAAGCAGCGATGAACGGGCCCTCGCAGTCCATGCGTGTCGGGGCATGCTGCCGTCGGGCTGGTTCATTCAGCACCTTCCGTTGAGGAAGCCGTTCCTTTATAATTTGGTGGCCTGCTCCTCCTGCCAAAGGTCTGTATCCATTAGCAAGGCAGCACTGCCCTCTGGTGGAGAAAGCCTGTCCACTCAGAAGTGAAGGTATTTCAGCTGTTCTTTCATCATTTTTTTCATCAGGGTCCACAGATGCTTCATGCAAAGTTTGCTGCAAATTGGTATAATTGCCTAGAAGGAGTTCGAAAAAGTACGTTTTTCATTTGTGGCGATTTTGCGAATGGAAAGTTACCGTGAAAGTGGGCGTGGCCTACACCACACAATTCAGCTGAATTCAGGGAACACATAGATATAAGGTTTAACAATGTGCGATATTATGTAGGAGTTATGGGCCAAAAACGCTTTTGTTTGGAAAGTAGTGCCACCTGCTGGTTATTTTTGGTGTGTGAGTTACAGGGGCCATTCTGTAGCACCTCTATGAATTTCATTTCCATAAGTGTTATGGTGCGGACACAGCGCCAAAATATTCAATTAAACTGGCACCACAGCACCACCTAGTGTCGGATCGGTAACTCCTTATTCAGATATGCTCAGGAGGGAATTGGCAACAATTGTACCGAATTTTGTATTGATCTGATGAACTGATGTGGAGATATAAAATACTTCAATTTAAAGAGCGCCACTTTGTGGTCATCGCCTAAACTTTTTGCACAGAGGCTCAGGGGCTGATGGGGAAGCAGTAACCTGAGTTTCATGTCATTCAGACACACCAATGTGGAGATATACAACATGTCCTGTTTGGAACGATATCTGCAGGAAGTTATTTAACAACTTGAGTATTGTTTGGAATATCAAAATTATTTTAAACACTTTTTGTCAGGAGGGTTCACAGTTGCTGTGCGCAAAGTTTCACAAATGGGTGAAATTGCCTGGGAGGAGTTTGAAAAAGTAGATTTGCAACATTTTGCAAATTTGAGGAAGAATTGATAGGCGGAAATGGCCGTGGCCTATATGACATATATTATATGTGAGTTCCAAGGCAAAACGCACTTTCCATAATTATAGTGCCACCTAGTGGTGGGAATTGAGGACGGCAATAGATTATGAAATTTTCCAGCAGGTGAGATGTATATTCCAAGTTTGGTGAGTTTTGGGGCATGTTCAGGCAGTGAAAAATGTGATGGGACGAAAAAGTGGTCATTTGAAAAACAATAAGGACCTCGCAGGTCGAGACCAGCTCGGGCCCTAAATCTTTATGGCTACAGGTCAGCAGCCATAAAGCCTGCTCGTGCACAGCACTCTCTGGGACGGGCTTAGAAGGACTGACACGGGAGCGGTTTCTGTTCTGACTAAATCCACTTTTTTCTCAAAACTCCAGACTGCAGCTTTAATGTCTCCGTGGACAGAAATCAAACAATGGACAATCCTACAAAATAAGACTTAAAAACTACAGACGTGTCCTTTACGTCCTCTCCTCCTCTCACTCACCTGCATGTTCCTCTTGGTGATCTGCTGGCTCAGGTGGACTCGGCCCGTGCTCGGGTCCACACCCTTCAGAGGCACCACAGCCTCCCCGATGACATCATCGCGGGCGAAGCGGTCAAAACTAAGGACCAGGAAGTGGAGGGTGAGCTCGGGCAGAGAGCTGTAGGCCACACCATAGAAGGTGAAGGTCTCGTCGAACAGTGGGTCCAGGGTCTTCCTCAGCACGCGGGTCTTGACGCGGTGCTTCTTCTCAGGCAGGATGGTCATCTTCACGTATGGGTCCGAGCTGCCTGCCTGCTCGTCCATGGCGGGGAGGCCCCGGGCCCCCACAATGGTCACAACCAGGGCCTTCTTGGGAAAGTTGTAGTCGACGGTGAGGCTGATAGCGCCCAGGCTGGGCTCAGGCTCGGGTTCAGAGGAAGCCGGAGTGAAAGGGGACACCGTCTTGCTGCTGGTCTGGCTGCTGCTGGCGGAGCTGCTGTCCAAGCAGCAGTAGTCGGCGCGGACCGGCAGCGCCCGTTCAAGCCGGGCCTGGCTGTGGGTGGGGCCTGACCCGGCAGGGGGCACGAGGTGACTCATCTGCAGCTGCCCTGGGACGTCAAGGATGTTGTTCTCTGCGTCCACCAGCACCATGCCCCGCCCTGCTGCAGCCGCGCCGCCGCGCTCTCCTTCACGGTCAGAGCGGTCCACGCGCCGGATCCCCCGTACGATCCTCTTGCTGCTGCTGAGGGATTCTGGGTAAATGCTGATGCCTTTCAGCATGTGGATGAACTTATAGGGGGGATCTTCAGTGTCACAGTAACGGTCCCCGTGCAGCTTGTAGCGCCCGCTGATGCGCAGGTAACGGCGCTGACAGAAGGACCAGAGCAGAACCAGAACCACCACGACCAGAACCAGAACTCCAGCTCCCAGGAAGCCCGCCAGGACCGGAGACATGGCTGAGATGGAGACACAGAAAGGACATGTTAGGACATACAGAGATCAAACCATCTGTCAGAGACCAAACTGTGAGATGTGATTTGTGTTAAACTGACACCAAACAGAACGATCAATAATATCAATATGAAGGGATCTTTAATGCTGATCATGATGTCACTCCAGCCTCCATCACATGTGACAGGACGGATGTTAAACACAAACATGGAGGACGATGACACGTGGGCGGCGCAGATCCTGACTGGACCCTACATTTCCCATAATGCAACATGACAGCATCCCCCACAATCCTGTGGTTGTCTGAACTCAGCAGCTTCCTTTATATTCATCTATTCATACAAAACCTACATTGGCCCCATATTCATTTTGTATTGTTTGAACTGTTGAGTGACAGACTGACGCGGCCCTGGCTGACGATCGAGCTGCAGGATCAGCCGGAGTTACACACAGAACAACAGCATGTGGACGCAGGACGCAGTCTGACCGCGGTGATCAGATGGAACAATAATGAATAATGGTTTAATTTAGAGCTGAATGAAAGTGTGTCAGGACTAAAACCCTCTGTAAACATGTTTGTCAGTGTGCATTATGATCTTCATGTAAATAAATACATGACCTCTGTTCACGTTAATACAGATTATTTATTGTGTTATTAGGGAGAAAAATCCTGCAGCACTGCGTCAGAGCTGAAGCTGTGAGAACGACACGTGACACAGCAGCAGCTCCCAGTTGTTAGAGGACGCTGCCGATGAGCAGTTCAGGCCAGAGCAAGTTTTTAAGAACCGTACTGATGATCTGGCCAGGGATGATGACATCATCAAGCGCAGACAGCGCGAGGATCCGTCTCCTCCTTCAGGAGCTCACACTCCTGGAGGAGGAGCAGGAGGAGGAGGAGGAGAAGGAGCAGGAGGAGGAGAAGGAACAGGAGGAGGAGGAGGAGGAGCAGGGGGAGGAGCAGGAGGAGCAGGGGGAGGAGCAGAAGGAGCAGGGGGAGGAGCAGGAGGAGGAGCAGGAGGAGCAGGAGGAGGAACAGGAGGAGGAGCAGGGGAGGAGCAGGAGGAGGAACAGGAGGAGCAGGAGGAGGAGCAGGAGGAGCAGCAGGAGGAGCAGGAGGAGGAGCAGGGGAGAGCAGGAGGAGAGCAGGAGGAGGAGCAGGAGGAGGAGGAGGAGCAGGAGGAGGAGCAGGGGGAGGAGAAGGAGCAGGAGGAGGAGGAGGAGGAGGAGGAGGAGGAGCAGGGGGAGGAGAAGGAGGAGGAGCAGGAGGAGGAGAAGGAGGAGGGGCAGGAGGAGGGGGAGGAGGTGCAGGGGGAGGAGCAGGAGGAGGAGCAGGAGGAGGAGCAGGGGGAGCAGGAGGAGGAGCAGGAGGAGGAGAAGGAGCAGGAGGAGGAGCAGGAGCAGGAGGAGGAGCAGGAGGAGGAGCAGGGGTAGGAGCAGTCTCTCAGACCACCTCCACCTCGTCAGCAGTCGCAGCTCTGGTCTCAAGTTCATGTTTCCTGTTCTGCGTGTGACACCTGAACACAGGTTCACCTGTCGCAGGTGTGTTGCTCCTGCGGCTCGTCACACTGATCCTGATGATGCTGCTGTTTGATGTCGGCCTCTGATGCAGCTGTGAGCTTTGATTGGATCGTCTGAGAGGCTGCATCATTAACAACTAGCCTCCTCCTCTCTCTCTCTCACACACACACACACACACACAGAGACACACACACATACACAGAGACACACACACATACACAGAGACACACACACACAGAGACGCACACACACATACACACACACACAGACACACACCATACACACACACAGAGACACACACACACATACACATGACACACACTGACATCAGAGTTAAAAACAGTAACAGGAGGAGCAGGGGGAGCAGGAGGAGGAGCAGGAGGAGGAGCAGGAGGAGGAGCAGGAGGAGCAGGAGGAGGAACAGGAGGAGGAGCAGGAGGAGGAGCAGGAGGGGCAGGAGGAGGAGGAGGAGGAGGAGGGGCAGGAGGAGGAGGAGGAGGTGCAGGGGGAGGAGCAGGAGGAGGAGCATGAGGAGGAGCAGGAGGAGGAGCAGGAGGGGCAGGAGGAGGGGGAGGAGGTGCAGGGGGAGGAGCAGGAGGAGGAGCAGGAGGAGGAGCAGGAGGAGGAGCAGGGGGAGCAGGAGGAGGAGAAGGAGGAGGAGCAGGAGGAGGAGCAGGAGGAGCAGGGGGAGGGGCAGAAGGAGCAGGGGGAGGAGCAGGAGGAGGAGCAGGAGGAGCAGGAGGAGGACCAGGAGGAGGAGCAGGAGGAGGAGCAGGAGGAGGAGCAGGAGGGGCAGGAGGAGGAGGAGGAGGTGCAGGGGGAGGAGCAGGAGGAGGAGCAGGAGGAGGAGCAGGAGGAGGAGCAGGGGGAGCAGGAGGAGGAGAAGGAGGAGGAGCAGGAGGAGGAGCAGGAGGAGGAGAAGGAGCAGGAGGAGGAGCAGGAGAAGGAGAAGGAGCAGGAGGAGCAGGAGGAGGAGTCAGTGGAGGTCTTTGTCTGCTGTGGACAGAGGAGTATTGTTGTCCTGATCCGTCCCACGAGGACTCGCTGATGATCCTGTTTCTGAACACTCTGGTTCTGCTGGGAATGATCCCAGAACACGACCCAGTCTGTCTCTGCAGTGAACACGTACAGAGACACACAGAACAACCTGCTGCAGGCGAGTGTGCACAAACACCTTGACACCTGCGTACAGTCACTGATGATGATGTCACTCTGGTGACCATGGAGACGGGACCCCCCACCTCATCTGACACACTGACATCTGATCCCAGGACTCACTCCAGTAGTCCACATTAATCACATCTGTTACACTTTAATCACTGTCAAGCTGAATTCACAGTTAATTATAAAATGACACACTGATTAATTACATCACTGATGAAACTGCTGACCATTCATTTTCAAATCAAATGTCTGAAACAAATCCTGAAACCTTCTTCCTGTTGTTGCCGTCTCTCATTCAGACTCCATCACATGATGTCATGTTTTGGAAAGAGCTGAGAGCAGCTGAGCTCGCTGCCAAGCAACACACACACACACACACACACACACACACACACACACACACACACAGACACACACACACACACACACACACACACACAGACACACACACACACACACACACACACAGACACACACAGACACACACACACACGCACACACACACACACACACACAGACACACACAGACACGCACACACACACACACACACACAAAGCTACATCCAGGATAAACTAACAGCACTGATATTTTGGGCTGACTCACATATTAATGAGTTAATAAAAAGCAGATATTTATATTTGCTGATCCTGATTTACCCATGATACATCTGTGACACGGTTATCAGCTGATGAAACACAGCATCCAAACTCTTTTGGATGTGATGTCACTTCCTGCTCTGTATGAAACAAACCCGTCCATCACTGAGACAAACAGACTCCATGTTTCTACTCAAAGACAGAAAGAAGTTCATGTAGAACATTTGCTGAATTAACCAGAAGGTCCAAATAATGCAGAATGAGTCAGAGACAGAGTTTCACAGAGTTTATAAAGTGTCTCCAACTCAACAACTCACTAAACTGACACATTTGTTAAGGGAGTCTGGTGCTGTGATCATGTATCTTATTATCATATTTTAGTATGTGTGGCAGCAGGTCCAGCAGGTGGATGCTGCAGTCTGACACTCAGTCTGATATTTTCTAATGATTGATTATTGACTGTTAAAGTCAGAGCGGTCTTGACACTGTTGTTAACAAAGAGTCAGGTTCCCGTCACCTTCTCTGCCCAGAGGAACGCGTCCTGCAGATGTTCTACTGAGAACATGAACATCACTCTGTTTGAAGTGTGCACCTTCCCCACCAAGACAAACGCCTCGTTGGTGTAAAATCATTCCTGGCGATGAATCTGATTGTGATTCTGATCAACACTGGCTGCATTAATGAGCTGCAGCTGACACCTGTACACCTGCCTGTTCCTTCACTGCAGCTCTGATAAGAACTACATACATTCATACACAAACATTTGCAAATTCAACTATAATTTCATAATTCTCTTTGACTTTCAGGTGTTTTAATGATGTGGACTATGTGTGATCTCCAGTCTTTCACATCCAGGAACAAAAATCATGAACTGTCTCCCTGACTGACTCAGACTGGCACCTGGACCGACCCGGTCCAGACACATGCCACATCTCTCCACCGGGCCTTGTTTTTTGGATTATGGACCTACAGCTGATGATAAGTGGGTCTGTCAGAGTCCAGCATGACAACAGTCCAGAACTCAAAGAGACCCAGATGATTTCTTTTAGAGACTGGAGATTATTGTGAAACACTTTGATTGATTGGTCGTCTATGATGGATGGACTGGAGAGGTACACATGTTCTGGTTCTGTCTCTGTTGGGGCAGGTCCATTAACAGCAGGACGGATCGTTGTGTCTCTGAGCCCACCTGCCCTGTTTGATAATCAATCAGCTGACGATTAATCGATTCTCCTCATAATAACAGTGACTGACTGCAGCTTCGAGCTTCTGTGTCCTAACAAGACGGGTATAGACATGACGTCACTCCATACCCACCCCGACTGGCACGCGCACGCACATCGAGGCCCACGGGAGGCAGAGGAGCGCGAGCGCGCGCGTGTCGGGCTGCTGTTGATCAGAACCACAGCTGAGTGACGTCACCGCCATGTTCTGTTCAGATGATGAGATACTGGTGATGTATCCATCCATTCTGTCTGACTGGTGTCGGTGGACCCGTCGAGTCAGTACCGACAGATCCACGCAGATCCACAAACCGGGCCGAGCGGGATCAAGACGAGGTGTCGGCCCGGTGACGCGTCATTAACTGTCAGACAGCCGATCGACGGCCCAGTTCTAATCAATAGCACTGATCAGACAGCACGGACGGAGTGTGTGTGTGTGTGTGTGTGTGTGTGTGTGTGTGTGTGTGTGTGTGTGTGAGGACGTGCTGCAGCAGAACACAACAGGCCTCGCTCACCGTAGGCGGGTCCCAGCTCGATGATGTCCGCCATTTTGTGGTTTTGTGCAGGATGCGGTCCTGACGGAGAACAGCAGACTGATGGAGACGAACCCGACGAACCTCGGCCCAGTTACTTCACATCCGTAGAGAAGCGCCGCGGAGAGAAATCACCGAAAACGAGCCGCCGGTTCGGGAGACTGAGACCTCATACGCCCGCTGATGTCCGCTCGGTGTCGGGATCGGTGTCGCTGCTCCGCTCGGTGCGTAGTGATGCTCGCGCGAGGATGCAGGGAGGCTGCGCGGAGGAGCGCGCGATGAGGCTGAGTGACTGCTCAGAGATCGTGTGTGGGGGTGATGACTCACTCCGACAGGTTCCCGGAGGATCAGGGCCGTATCAGCAGGACGACTTCTATCTTCACTGTGCACATGAAGTGGACCCTGCCTCAACGAAGGGCCTCGTGTAGGTGAACTGGTGAAACTGGGCTTCAGAACCAGCTCCAGTGACCCAGACTGATTCTGTCTGTCAGCTCAGTAGTTTGTCAGCAGCCGCGCCCTGCAGCTCAGACTGATCCCAGACCAGAGCTGTCAGTCGCTCCCAGAACGGGATCTCAAGACTTGATTCACAAAATTATATTCCAGCATTATTCTCGACATTTCGACTTGCATAATGAAAAACAACCCGTCCTCCTCACGGTCCTGATACCTCTGCTGAGTCCGTGCTCCACATGGCTCCTTTAATGGCTCCGTACAGCACCGTGTGTTCTTTAAAGACCGGTTCCCTATTGCACCAAAAGTGGTTCCCCTATGATTAAGAGTCATAGAAACCTTTAGTGCTTTTAGTGTGTTTATGGTCTGAGTCCCAGGGTACAGTGGTGTGTTGTCTCAGTGTTGCTTCTCATTGTAATTAATCTATAAACATATTCATGGCCCAATTAAGCTGATGATGATCAGGTGTGTGGAACCTCTGACAGGTTCAGGAACACTCATCACCCACACTCAGCATCATTCACAGGATCATATTCCACTGAACTGCAGCCATGTTTATCTTGTTCCCAGAAATATGAGCAGAGTGAGACGTCACTGCATCATCCTCTCCACTGGAGTGGTCCTCGCGGGAGTGGAGGCCCCGCCCCCTGTGCTACGTCACCACAGTGTTAGATAATAAACAGGGTTGTTGTTAAATGTACTTCAGCTGAAACCAGAAGTTCCATCTGGACAGGAAGCTGGACCCACCCGTCCTCCTGACGAAGCTGCTCCACCGGGTCTGTCAGAACCTCCCTCTGTTCACCTGAGAACAAACTGTCCTCACAGACACACAAAACAGCCACAGACACAAAACAGCCACAGACACAAAACAACCACAGACACACAAATCAGAAAACAAATGAACAAATTCAGCTTCAAACTAAAGGCTCGGTATCTGTGTTGTGTGGCGGGACATTGTTCGCCCTGCTGCTGTAGTGAACACCTGTTCACCTGTCTGAAATCAAAGGGACCACCACGCCTGGAGGACACGTCACACTATCAAACATCCAATCATCATTATTATCATAATGATAAAGTCTTAAAGAAAGAGCTCAACACAGTCCGGGGGGCCAGTCAAGGCACCAACATATATTTGTAAATGGCACTAAAGAGTCTGGGAGTCTGGGAACCTCCTGTTCTGTGTCTGAGGCAGTAACATTTGGAGATCTGGAGGAAATGTTCTGATCTTCCCTCCACGCTGCGTGTTATTAAAGAGGTCTGATTCATACGCTGAAGTCTAAAATTCTTCGGAGACTTAGCAGCTCTCAACCTCACAAGGAGAATTTTTCCACCACACCTCTTCACCTGAGGTGTGGAGAGGCGTCTCGGCAATGTCTCTGCAGCTCTGTCTGCTGCAGGCGTGAACAGGTGGGCTGACAGGTACTGTCCAGTAAAACCTGTCATTCCTGACGTCACCTGTCGGAGCAGTTTCCACCAATCAGCAGCTCCTGCTGATCTGTGATGAAGCCCCGTCTGTCACCACTGCTCCCACACTCATATCTGCTGCTCTACCTGAAACATCCACACAGGTGAGTTCAAACTGCTTTCATCCTTTGCTCACAGTCAGGCTGTGATGTGTTCAGGTGTCTTTGGTCCAAGAAGACGTCTTCACAAGTGTTGTTTGGTCCAAAAGTCCAGCGAGACTCACTTGACTGAGAAACTCTGAGGATCTACAGACAGAATGAGTTTCCACTGATAAATGACATGAACTCACTTTACACTTAATTTGATGTTGCTTGATCAACCAGCTCGCGTCGGTGTTTCACCTCGGATCAGAACCTTCTCAGGTCCGCTCTTCAGATGCAGGTTCAGAGTATTTAAACTTGTAACAGGATGACTGAGATCAGGTTTCACATGTTGGTACACGACCAGAACATCAGTATCTGTCCTGCTCAGATCACGTTCACTTTGTTTCCTGCAGCAGGTTTCAAGTCGTATCCTCGTCATGGCCCACTGCAGCAGAACTGTGGCCGATATAAAGAGGTCCATTCGGTCCGGTCAATACCTCAATTCAAAAGACACCACAGAGTTCTACGACCGCTGGGCCCAGACGTACGAGCGGGTCAGTGTCAGAAACTCCTCGTCCTCCTCGTGGAAGCGTTTGTGTTCTGATGAGCAGTTGGTCGGGTATCACAGACGGTTCTGTTCATCTTCAGCTGCTGGACTTTAACTGCGACTGAGTCTCAGTGTTGTGTGTGTGTCATCAGTCACTGGTGGATTCTGAGAACTAACACATGGACCATTAACAGGATATGATGCGGATCGGCTACAGACCAGCACATCTGGCTGTAGATTTCCTGAATGCCAACTTCTGCGGGAGGCGTGAGGAGGTTCAGGTTCTGGACGTCGCCTGCGGCTCTGGACTGGTCGCTAAACTGGTGAGAGACAAAAGTCCATTTCAGAGCAGAACCTGCAGGTGTGACAGCACGTTTTCATGTTCGGCTCAGTTTTGACATGTAACCCGTCTTCACTCAGTCGATGTTTCCTGGAGTGCGTCTTCAGGAACGCAGCACAGCGCTGAACAAGCGCGACTTCCACAGAATGAACCTTTTAATCATATTATTACATGATCACACACGTGTCAAACGTTCAGGACCAGATTTAAACACATCAACACTTCATGCTACATGTGAAAGTTAATGCAGTTATTTTATTTCAGACATTTTCCTCAATTCACATTTTCACAAAGGTTCAAAAAGACAAATCAAAATAAGTTAGTTGTGTTTGTTTCAATGAGAAACTCATCAGCAGACTGTTAATCACAGAGATGTGTGTGCAGTGCAGTACCTGAGGCCCAGTGTGTGTGAGTGGTCATGTGACGTGTTTCCAGGTGTGTTAGTGTGCACAGAGTTTAATGCTGACCAGGTGCTAAAACACTCGTCTGGACACAGATCAGTTTATTTAATAGTACACGTGTATGTGTGGACGGACCTGATCCAGTCACACCCTCCAGCCCCCCCACACACCTGATGACATCACCTGACATCACCTGACATCACCTGAGCTGCTCTCTACAGGTTGAAGACTCACTACTGGTTCTGTTTGTCTCCCTCTGCTGTTCAGATGTCTGAACTGGGCTTCAGGCACTTTGTGGGAGGCTCCCTCCCCCCCAGCTGCATGTCGAAGTGTCCTTGAGCAAGATACTGAACCCCAAGTTGCTCCTGATGAGCTATTGTACCTTGCATGGTGTGTGTGCGCATGTGTGTGTGTGCGCATGTGTGTGTGTGTGTGGACTGGTGTTTAGGGGAAGTTGCAGTAAAGGAGGGCAGATGCTGAGGAGAAGAGTTCTCTTTAAAAAAAGACTAAATTAGGGAAGAGGTGTGGAAACATCAAGTTGTTTCCTGCCTCATTTCAAAACGTGTCTGTTGCTCAGTCAGTTTGTTCTTAAACTCAGAGACGCTTCAGGAAACTAAGGATGGCAGTTTGGGACAAAAACATTGTGTGGAGCTTCATGTTGCTGCTGACAGGTGAGAATATTCACAGAAACTTACAGCAGCTGAGCTCAAAGTGATTCATCAGTTAGAGGAAGTTACTCATTAGAGGCTGCGTGCAGTAATCATCCAGTAACATGTATAGAAGCATTTTCTCTGTTTACAGTAGATATAATCATGTAGTCTATGAACCATTGATGAGCTATTGATGACGTATTGATGAGCTACTGACCTTTGATTAGAGATTATTTGATTTGATTACAGGTGATAACTGATAATCTTCCTCTTCTGCTTGTATTTTGTGTTTGAAAAGTTCCAGACGTGTCGTTTATGTTCACCTGAGAGTCAGGACAGATTTTATATTGTGACTCTTTATATGTTCATTTATTATAAAACACACTGAAACATCAAACATACTTTTCTATGTATTTAGAATGATGCTTTGACATAAGTAAATATGAATGGAGGCTTGCATAGTCACTTGCTGGAAATGTTCCATAAAAAACCTGCAAGGACAGAATGGTACAGAACCAGTCAGTATCAGTACCAGTACCTGGATGGACCTTCATCAACATCAGACACATGTTCTTGTCCAGGATAAAGAAGCTGAAGATATTTGTGTCTTCCAGTGTGCTAAATTCTCAGTGACAGAACATGTCTGCTGAGACACATGAAGGGAAGCGAGATAACAAGAAACGGTTACAGAAGAAGAACAGGCAGACAGTGTTGAAGTTATACGTGAATATAAAGATCAGTAAGTGACAAGAACACTGATGTCTCATGATGTGATGGGTCCAGGTGACGGTCCAGGTGACGTGCTGCTGTTCTTTCTGCTGCTTGTTTTTCTCTGTCTGCAGTTAAAAGCAAACGTAGTGCAACTGTTGCTTCCTCTAGCAGCAGGACAGGCGACCAGCAGCACAGTGTGGCTGGAGGAGGTCAGGAGGCCGTCAGTGAGGAACCACACCGGACACAGGGGAGGTCAGGAGGAGGTCAGGAGGAGGTCAGGAGGAGGTCAGGAGGAGGTCAGGAGGTCAGGAGGAGCACTATCATGGTTGTATCATGAGACCCACAATGACTGTGTCTCTTCTAGCTCTGAGATGAATGGTGGTTCTGGTCTGTCTGGATCAGAACACTGTTAGAAACAGGTTGTAGTCTCTGGATGTGTTTTGACTTTAATGTTGGATCGGAAATGTCAGAGTGTCCTTACAGAGTGTGGGAGTGTCCTTATTGAGTGTGGGAGTGTCCTTACAGCATTGTTAAGGACACGTGTGAGCTCTGTGTTTCAGAGTCATTAGGGTCACTTGTGGGTTGTTGACCTGACTGACCTTCATGTGGGTTTCTAAGTCTAGGTGAGTCCAGGTGTGAACGGTTGTCAGGCTGTCTGAGGACAGAACTCAGTTCTATTGTAGGTGGTGATGAATAATGTCTTAGTCCACCTCCTATTCAAAGATGGTGGTTCCAGTTTGACATATATGGATTATTTTACTCCTCTTTCAAGCCATCTGTCTGCTCTGGACAACATGTTCACATTGTGACCTCACAGGAAAGATTTGTCTGCTTCAGATGTAGGTGGACAGCAGAGTCCTGACCTGAGACTGGACCTTTGGAGTCGGACCTCCTGAGAGAATCAGAAACACTCTGTTTTAATATCAGTCTGACATCATTTTCCATCTTCATCATTGTGTCCAGGTGCTGTGGGTCCGAGTGTGAACTATCCACCTCCTGTTTGTGCTGTAAAAGGGTCGACTGTCACCCTCCCCTGCACCTTCACACCACTTCAGTCTGTCGATGTGGATGGAAGAAAAGTTCTGATAAAGATCGTCAGAGTCCGCTGGTGTCAGAAGCATTTGGTTTGTCAGGGATCCACCCCGTCTGTGTACGACAGTGATTCAACAAGCAACGACCCTCGTTACAAATATCTGGGGGACAAGAAGGGAAACTGCACTCTACAGATCACAGATGTAAGGGGAGAAGATGATGAAACTTTTCGCTTCAGAATGGAAGCTGATGACAACAGAGGACACTGGACTGAACAATCAGGAGTGGAAGTCTCAGTCACTGGTAAGGTCATCTTATTATTAATAACATTTATATGAGGGGGCTGTAGCTCAGTGGGTAGAGCTGGTGGACTAGTGATCGGAAGGTTGCTGCTGGACTGAGCTACATGTTGAAGTGTCCTTGAGCAGGATGCTGAACCCCAAAATTGCTCCTGATGTGCAGTTGGCACCTTGTGTGGCAGCATCTGCCATCAGTGAGCGTCCTGCGATGAGCTGGTGACTCACCCATGTACCCCGGCCTTCACCCACAGAGTCAACTGGCCCCAGTAACCTCCGCGTAACCCTTGAAAAAGAGAGATAAAGGGTAACATCCCTGCGACCCTCACAGAAAAATGGAACGGAACATTTATATGAATATTACCGAGCATCAATGTTTGTCAGCGTTTCTACAAACCACAGACACGTTGAAATATCAGTTTCTAAATGTTCAGGTTTCTGTTGTCACAACGTAAAGAAGAAACCTAAGATTTTAAATGTATTTGATTTCAGACGGCACCACAATGAAGATAACCAGCTCCAGCGGTGACGGACAGGTGAGAACAGGTGAAAGCGTCACTCTGTTCTGCTCTGCACGCTGCACGTTCCACCAACTGAAGGTCACCTGGTTCAGAGATGACCACGCCCTCTCAGAATCTGGCCCCGCCCTCCAGCTCAGCTCTCTGACTGCAAAGGATTCTGGGAACTACACCTGTGGTTTACAGACCAGCACTGAGACTCGCTCCGGGCCGTACAGCCTGCGTGTGGACGCTGGAGAGGAAGGTTTGATCAGTGTTCATCTGAAACATTTCACTGAAAACAAACGTGTAGAACCAGAACAGTCTGCAGACATCTCACAGACACGGTACCAGCTCTTCTGGACTCAGAACCAACTGTAGATGATTTATTAATGCCTCAGAATATCTCAACAGTTTATATTAATATAACATGTTTGACAGGAGCTGATGGTGACCTGCCTCTGGCGGCTGGTGTTGGTGCTGTTGTTGGTGTTCTGCTGGTTCTGGTTGCCGTCATTCTCGTCTGCTTCATCAAAAGGTACGTTGATAAATCTGAACACTGCACAGATCCCTCAGCTCAGACTGTCTGAATGAATGAAGCTGGTTTACACTCTTGATTGAGTGATTGAGTTTATTGATTCCTGAACAACCCAGAAGACCCGAAGCTGTTTCACACTGCAGAGCAGACGGCTAATGTAGCAGAGCTGCTGACAGTCATCATAACTTTCTCACTTCTTCTTCTTCTCCTTCTTCTTTTTCTATCACATGTTTTATTCTGCACCTCCTCCTGCTGCTGCTGTGTGTCTGTTATTGGTTCTGATGGTTTGTCTGAACTGGATCTTGCTGGTGTTCTGGTCCTGTGTTGTCTGCAGGAGGCGTTCAGCAGCGGATCAGAGAGCCGATGGAGGAGAAGAGGATCAGAAGGTGAGTCAGACGACGACTGTAAGATGTGACATCATCGCTTCAAGATGTTTATTACATGAAGTCTTTTTTCATCTCTGATGTTTTCAGTGTTTCCTTTGTGAGAGACAAACTGTGTAAATGTGACTGTTGATCCTCAAGTTACACCTGAATCTGAAACTGTCTGTGTGTGTCTGTGTGTCTGTGTGTGTGTCTGTGTGTCTGTGTCTGTGTGTGTCTCTGTGTGTGTCTCTGTGTGTGTCTGTGTGTGTCTCTGTGTGTGTCTGTCTGTGTGTCTGTCTGTGTGTGTCTGTGTGTCTGTGTGTGTCTGTGTGTGTCTGTGTGTGTCTGTGTGTGTCTGTCTGTGTGTCTGTCTGTGTGTGTCTGTGTGTCTGTGTGTGTCTGTGTGTGTCTGTGTGTGTCTGTCTGTGTGTGTCTGTCTGTGTGTGTCTGTGTGTGTCTGTCTGTGTGTCTGTGTGTGTGTCTGTGTGTGTGTGTCTCTGTGTGTGTCTCTGTGTGTGTCTGTGTGTGTCTCTGTGTGTGTCTCTGTGTGTGTCTGTCTGTGTGTCTGTCTGTGTGTGTTTGTGCGTGTGTGTGTCTGCAGCATCCTGATCGTGTCTACAGCAGTGTCCTGCAGCGGGCTGATAGGGAGGCAGGAGGTCAGCGACAGGAGAGCAGCCGAGCTGTGGAGGAGGTCAGCTACGCCTCGGTCCAGTTCAAACACAAGACCAAGAACCAGGCCAGGTACTGTGGGCTCAGGTTTCATGACAAAGTGTCTGTAGGTGAGGGCTGATGGAGACGATGTCAGCGTGTCTGCCTCTGTCTGCTGTCAACTACGTGCTCGTCTCTGGACGTGGTGACAGCTGATGTTATCGGACCGCTGAGCTCAGAGAACCGCGGGCTGATCCGGTCCTTCATCCAGCTCTGTATTAATCTAGTCCCTGACGAGTGGATCACGTCTCACCACAGTCTGTTAAAGAGATGGATGTGAAACACACTTATTCTGCCTGACGACACTGACTCTGTGTGTTCTTGTCCTCAGAGCAGTGCAGGAGGCCGATGATGCCACCATCTACTCTTCAGTCGCCGGCAGAGGCTGAAGTCACGGCTTGTCCATTAAAGGAACAGTTCACCCAAAACTGTGAATCCAGTCATCATCCCTCCCTCCATGCTGACAAGTCTACAACATGTTATTACTCTCTTTGTCAACTGAAACCTTCACTGGAGCTGCTAAGCTAACAGTGTTAGCATGTCAAGAGTGTAAATCTGGTCTCAGATCAGGATGCGATGTGTTCTTTCCTGCAGAGGAGGACTTTATATCATCAGGAGGAGGAGAGGAGGACTTTATATCATCAGGAGGAGGAGAGGAGGACTTTATATCATCAGGAGGAGGAGGTACTGTTTGAGTGAACTGTTCCTTTAATCCCATCCCGCAGCCTGATGATGACATCACAGGAGTCCATTCAGAGAGAAGCAAGTCGTTAATGATCAGTTAACGAGCTCCTGAGATACCAAACATGTCAACTTCCTCCAGAAAGATTTACCCATGAGCCTCAGTGGCTGTTGCTATGGAGACTCTGCTCCAATTCAGATTCTTTTCAGATTTGTTTTTTTTCTTAATTTCTGTAATTTATTGTATTTTATGAAATGCTCTGTCTTGCAGTTGTGTTATAACAATACCAAACATAAAGATTTGAATGCAGAATAAATAATTTGACTTTTTCCCTGTCTTGTATTTCAAAGACATCAACAGAAAAGAGGAACACCTTGGCACCACCAGAATCCAATTTTAAAAAAAGAAACTAATCTTCAGAAGACTTCTGTTTTTTACTTCTCTTCTCCTCAAACTTTAAATGACTTCACCAGTAAAGTGGTTGGTTCAGTGTGTGTTGAAAGACATGAAGATGGCAGAAATGACTGGAAACCAGCAGCAAGACGGTCACAATTTCACACTCGTGATACAAAAAACAGGGAAGTGATTTTTATTGCACTGAAACAGAAAAGACTTTACTGAGACCGTAACACGACTCTGTCACAAATGCGTCAGAAATGTTCTTGTTTGAGACAAATATCAAACACAAACACAACATTATTAATGGAGATAAAATAATAATGAGAAGCTAAATCAACAAATAATGTATATTTCTTTAAATACAGAGAAAAGTGTGCAGCGTTTGGTTGGTGGCCTGAGACGATGATCGCATGTGGACGAGTTAGTGCCAGTGATATCAATATCGGCAGTCATCTGACTCGTATGTGACAGTAAAAGTACATTTACTGAAGTACTCATGTATCATGTTCAGTATGAGCAGAAGTATTTTCATGTGATGCTTCTTTCTACTTCACTTCCATACAATCACGTAACGGCTGGAGTTCATGATGAGACGACGTGATGCTCACCTGTCAATCAGACTGACAGGTGAGCACATTGGGTCGCTCTCTTCTCCCTGTGTCTCGCTTCAGATGAAAACAGTTTCATCTTCATGTGACTGAACCTTTATAAAATCATCAGAAAGAAAAACAACAAAACATAATGGCGACACAGAGAAAAACATTTACTGCACGACCAAAACTTTAATTGAGTGAAGCTACACTTTTATTGCTGATACTTTAATTTAATTAAGATTTGACTGAATTGTGGTTTTGGATGTAGAACTTGTACTTTGCATTGACCTATTTTAAAATAAGTGAAAGTGTATCTTATTTTGGTAGTCAGCGGCATCAGATCGAGCTCAGCTTCCGGTGTCAGAGGTCACCGTCACTGCTGAAGATGGCGGCGCCCGACGAGTTGTTTTGCTGGGAAGGAGACTGGGGCTTACCGTCCGTCGACACCGACTGTCTGGTGGTTCTGGTGAGTCTCCGTTCACATCGGACTGATCCGGTCCGGCGGCGGTCTGATGGGCTCATTCACACTCAGAACCCGGGTTAAATCACGCGGTAACTGCTGCTAGCGTTAGCATGCTAACGGCTCAATGGCCAGCAGACTGGCAGGTAGCTGAGCGCGTGAGGACGTTTTCCCGGTTAAATGGATGAAAACAGTGAGAATGAGAACAATCGGCGGGCTGCTGGTGATTATCGATCACTGATGTCTGTACCGATCAAACTGATAATTGTGTCATTTCTGTGAGAAGTGACGAGTGTTAAACAGCTCCTTGAAATGATGACGTCACATTCTACGTGAAAACATCACAGAAAGACAGACAGGTGGATAGATAGATAGATAGATAGACAGATAGATAGATAGATAGATAGATAGATAGATAGATAGATAACTTTATTAATCCCTGAAGAGAAACTAGGTCATAACAGCGGCAGGTACATTCAGTACAATACAATGAAAATATAAGGGCAGATATAGAGCATGTTCTATTTACAATATACAGAGATATAACCCTATACATATACAATGTTTAAATAGCTATAAAATGAAATATGATACTGAGGTCGAAGAGAAAAACTAGGCGAACATACGGTGCAGTGTTTACAGTGATGATAACATGAAGCTGATGATGTGTTGTGAGGTAGTGAAGTCTGATGCAGCAGCTGCTCTTTAACTTGTGATCAGCAGTTTCACCAGCATCCTGTCCTGTCCTGATAGTTTATTTTATTATAATTGAACATGAAGTGAATCTTTACATCTTTCTCGTGATGTTCAGCTTCATGATGACACACTTGTGACGTCACTCAGAGGTGGACGGAGACAGTCTGCGGTCGGTGGTGTGGTCCACGTCAGGCTTCACTGACAGCTTTCACAGCAGCCCAAACAAACCAGGGTCCAGTAAAACTGAACCCAACACGTGTAGTACTCACATACTTATAGTCTAATCCTAATCCCTCAAGAAGTAAAAATACACCTTGAGATTTCTGCTTTTGTCCAACAGCAGTCCAAAACTGAAAGACGATGAGATGATGAAGACGAGCAGCTGAACCAGAAGTGTTTGAAATTACTGCTTGAAGAAAGTCATTGATTATATCCAAATGCTCTGCAATTAATTTTATTACATCCTTGAATCATTATTTACCTCTGAGATTTAGCAAAGTTCAAGTATGAAGTTATACAGAATAGAAATACTCTAGCAGTGTATTTAGTCACATTCCAGCACTGGGTTACTGCCTGCTGCTGCTGAGTTCACTCTAATTAGTTCTCATGTGGAGTCATTTAACCTCAGGACGTTTTAAATATCCAGGTCTATATTTCACTGAAAAGAGTGTTTAATCAATATCAATTTGATCACTTTATGATCAGCTCAGTTGTAATTCCTGATACACCCAGCAGAGGGGGCTCCTCCTCACACCTCCTCACTGACACACAGTGACACACACACACACACACACACACACTGATCTGATCCCTCTGCGCTGACTAACTGACTGATCAATATCCTTATTTGATCAAACCTTTGTCTGTAGTGATGAAGACAAAGTATTGATCCTGTATGAACAGTGTCATGAATCTCACACATGATGCTCGTCAGTTTAACAGATCGTGTTCTTTAAGTTTTATGTTTTTCTTCAAATCTGAAACAGATTGTGGTTGTCAATCACTTCGTTCAAACTGGTTCTGAATCAGATTTACATGTTTAAAGATCAGGCTGAAAACTGCAGATTGGTCCTTTAAGTGGAGATGTTGGTTGCGACCACCCAGAATGCACTGCTGCAGCAGGCAGACTGTTTCCATGACTGATGTGTTGATCCAGCCTGCAGACCGCACTCAGGGCCGCGGAGCTCCCCGACTGAAGGAAACATGTTTGTGTTGGACTGACATCTGAGCTCAGAGCCACAGGGCATTCTGGGTAATGATGGAGCCGTGTTGACACCACCTCTGTTTCCAAACCGCTGACAAAACCTGAACGTCCTGCTGGTCTGGAAACACAGTCAGTTAATCCAAAGGTGGTCAACCATGTCCCCGAGCAGGACACGTCCCAGAGAGGTCCAGGGCCCAGGGGGGTCCAGGACGCCCAGGGCCCAGAGAGGTTCAGGGCCCAGGGGGGTCCAGGACGCCCAGGGCCCAGAGACGCCCAGGGCACAGAGAGGTCCAGGGCCCAGGGGGGTCCAGGACGCCCAGCGCCCAGAGAGGTCCAGGGCCCAGGGGGGTCCAGGACGCCCAGCGCCCAGAGAGGTCCAGGGCCCAGGGGGGTCCAGGACGCCCAGCGCCCAGGGGGGTCCACGACGCCCAGGACCCAGAGACGCCCAGGGCACAGAGAGGTCCAGGGACCAGGGGGGTCCAGGGCCCAGGGGGGTCCAGGACGCCCAGGGCCCAGAGAGGTCCAGGGCCCAGGGGGGTCCAGGACGCCCAGCGCCCAAAGAGGTCCAGGACACCCAGTGCCCAGAGAGGTCCAGGACGCCCAGGGCCCAGAGCGGTGACGGACATGATCCAGATTCTTAGTTTGGTTTGTGTGCAGTTTAGATGCTGACAAGTTCAGAATCCGGTTCAGCTTCATGAGACACACATGAGAACACATACAAGGAGTGTGAGTCCAGTTCAAAGTTACTGTCTGAGCACACAGCTGACACATGGTGGGACAGTGTAAGACATTCAGGCTGAGGACGGGCAGGAAGCAGCAGGTAGGAGAGGGGGCGGGGCTTCTAGGTGTCAGATGAGATGTTACTGTTGGACAGACAGAGAGGTGGAGGACGATGAGGTGTGTTCTTCTTGTCGTGTGTCCAGCAGGAAGTTACTATTACTGACACAGCTGGACGACTCAATGTGGACCAGTCCAGCACCAGAACTGCAGCTTTTACTGCCTGTTAAATCAGCAGCAGCATGTTTCTGAGCTAAAGATCCAGTTTGTTCCTGTGAGACAGTTTCCACACACACACACACACACACACACACACGCTCTCTCTCACACACACACACACACACACACACACACACACGCTCTCTCACACACACACACACACACACACACACGCTCTCTCACACACACACACACACACACACACACACGCTCTCTCACACACACACACACACACACACTCGCTCTCTCACACACACACGCTCTCTCACACACACACACACGCTCTCTCTCACACACACACACACACACACACACACACACTCGCTCTCTCTCACACACACACACAGACACACACATTCTCAGTGGAGCAGACGATGACATCATGGCTCTGAGGCTTTATGAGGAAACTCTTCCTCATTTTTTCTGGTTGTAAACTTTGAATGAAGCTTTTATTTTTATTTCCAGAAGAACTGAGTCATCCGCACCATTACTGTAAACCTGAGGCCAGAGCTCCGCCCACTACACACACAGTACACAGTATATATACTACACACTAGCGATGTCCCGATCAGGTTTCATATACCTCTATCCCAATTCGAGCCCTTTAATATTTAGTATGTGCCGATACCGAATCCCGATCTGATACTTAACCTTAAAGCAAACTCACACCAAAATCCTCCTAAAGCTTAGTTCCATATAAATGAATGGATAATTTGTTGTTTTGTCATTAGTGAAAAACAATATTGACCTTGAAGTTGAAAAAGTAACGATACTAAAATCAAAAGCTGGAAAAGTCACGTGAGATCTGGTGTGGATAGTTGTTGCTGGAAGACAGAAGTTCCACCTTAACTGTCCTCCAGGTTACGTCTCATTCTGAGATCGACTCTTCTCCACTGGCAGGACGGCGGCGAGTGGAACAAGCTACTGCTAACATGAGTTGTTTAAAAACTCTGTTTGTGTACAAAGAGTTTACTAAAAAGAATAAAACAGAGATTTTGATGCTATCATAGTAGTGCACGTAGCACTCTCATTGAAAATGAGTTTGACCTGAAAACAAAAATACAGTAAATCTTAGAAGTGCCTCTTTCATCGTAATTATTAGACACCTCCTCTAAGTCACAGCCCCCCGTCAGTGCTCCGTCCAAAGCCACGCCCCCACAAACTTGAACTTGCATCTGGCAGTGGGACTCAGCAGGGAGGAGGAGATGCCGGAGCACGACGCAGCAATTCAGCTGAATTTAGCACTGAGCAGACAGGAAGTCAAGCACCGAAATAACAAACAGCATTCCTTTCCTTTCCTTTTTAGTGGGGTGAGCTGTTACAAGTAACGCTGGCTGCATTTTCTCTGCCATTGTAACCACATGAACATCTTCTCCTGCAACTCCGTGTTTCTGCAGAGGAGTGTGCTGAATATTTCCAGCATCAGTGAAACGTAACGTGTGCACGTGTGGAGGAGGGCGGGACAGAGGACGAGACATGAAGGCATCTGACCAATCAGAGCATCTGACCAATCCGTGTTATTCGGGCCAAATAGCACGGATTGGTCAGCTGTTTCTCAGACCTGCAGCTGCCACAGAAGTCTGATTATTTTCGTTATTTTTTCTGAATACATAATGTATTGACTACGCTCAGGATAGCAGGACCATTTCACCCAGTATAACAAAATGTGTTTCTGAACAACATCACAGAGCCTAGCTTTAATAGGTTTTAATTGCGTTGAAACAAAGTAAATACTTTCATATGCAACACTGGCCTCCACCTTCCTTGTGTTAGCAGGTGAGTGTGTGACGCTGCAGTGTGACAGCAGACCCTCTTGTACAGCAGCTGCAGTGTGTGAGATGCAGCCACGCTTGGTGCCTCCATATCATCCACTGCTTTTACATATTCCTCATGTTGTCATGTAAAATGACGTGGACGCGTTGCTTGTCTATTTCACAGTGTTCAACATCTCCTCAACTGTCTGTTTTACATGCTCTGCTGTATGAGAGCCACCAAACTGGTGCATATACGGTACGCTGTAACTGAGTGGAGTCAGTGTGATGTAATGCAGAGATGGTAGGACATACTGGGGAGTCACCAACTCCTGGAGATGAAGAAAACCCTGATCCTCTACCATGGACATGAGCTGGTTATCCAGAGCAATTCATTCAGTTACCCTCTCTGTGATATTTTCTCGTATCAAATATGTAGTATGAACTACAGCTCTTTTGTTTCCCCTCATGAAACGGTCATACTGCAGATGTTACATGTTGCTGCTGGACTGCTTTCGCTTTCTACTTTAAGTTAAATCAATACTGCAGACATTTGATCAGGTTTGCCAGAGTAACGTTACATGCGCATCTGAGTTCTGCCACAAATTTTGCTCTGACGTACATGGGGTCTACTTTCAAAATTGCTGATCCCCGATCAGTGGAAAAATGCCCATATCGACATCCCTACTACACACAGTACACACAGTACACAATGTATTTATATATCCTACACACAGTACACAGTGTATATACTGCTTGTCACTTCCTGTCTGCAGGCCTACGCTCAGTTTGCCGGTGCTCCTCTCAAACTCAGGAAGATGTCGAACCCGTGGAGAAGTCCCAGCGGTGAGACGAGTTCAGTTTGATCAGAAACACGTGAAGAACTCGTCAGTCTGTGATCTTCATGTTGTTTATTTTTGCTTTTAAAGGCTCACTTCCTGCTCTGAGGACCAATCAGAAAGTGACTCTGTCCAGGCCCTCTGACATCATCATCCATCTCAGAAAGCAGGTAACTGTCTCCTTATTAAAGGAACACTTCAGTTATTGTCGTTAACGTTAATTAATCCACAGTTTGTTCCTGTGTGAAACAATTCAGAGTCTTCATGATGTAAATGTTTCCAGAGAGAACAAACTGTCTTTTATTATATTAAGAACTATGATTTAAAGTCTATTCTAAGTTCTGTACTGTAGCGAACTGGACCTGTTTCAGTTCTTGAAGACACTCCAAGAGGATTCTGCACTTTTAACTGGAGGAGCTGCAGGCTTTTAAACACTGTGTGGGAGTGTCCTTACTTAGGTTGGAAATGGCCTTACAGAGTGTGAGAGTATCCTTTGTGTGGTCAAGCTGGCCTTCATGTGAGTTTCTAAGTCTAGGTGAGCCCAGGTGTGAACGGTTGTTCAGCTCTCTGAGGAGAGAAGTCAGTTCTGTATTGTAGGTGGTGATCAGTGATGTCTCAGTCCACCTCCTGTTCAAAGACAGCCGTTCCAGTTTGACATAGATGGATTCATTTACTCCTCTTTCATACCATTTGTCTTCTCTGGATAACATGTTCACATTGTCATCCTTGCATGAACGATTTGTCTGCTTCAGATGTAGGTGGACAGCACAATCGTGAGGAGTTGGTCCTTCTGTGTTCTGACATTTGTTTACCACCATCACACCAGAGTCACTGATCTGCTCAGTGATACAACAGCTATGAGGATCTGAGGCAAAATCCTACCAGCTCCTCAAAGAAGGTTATAGTATATCAGCAAAAACTGGAAAAGCACAAAGCCGCTGACAGGCCGTCACATTACAGAGTGTGTGTGTGTGTGTGTGTGTGTGTGTGTGTGTGTGTGTGTGTGTGTGTGTGTGTCCTGCAGCCGACTGGAAAACCTCCTTTAACAACAGGAAGCTGCAGGCAGAGACACATTCCAGCAGGCTGATAATCCTCGTAAAGCACTGTGGAGAGAAAACGTTCTCTGTAGAACTGAGAGGAACATTTGCAGACACTGTTGATGTGAGACGACAGTCCACCTCTCGTGTCCTCCCTGTTGTTGAGAACAGGCTCAGCTTCACAGACGTATGTATGAGGCCAGCAGCTCCTCTCGTCTACTCTCTGCTTAACCATAAACACAATGGTTCTGTGATTTATGCCCCAATGAATGAAGAAATAAAGGAATTGTTCAGCAGATAAGTAGCTCAACAAAGGCTGCACATGATCATAGTAGGCTGACGTCACCATGACTACACACACTGAGTGGCAACATTATTATTTATCCAATGCTGCCATCAAAAACTGGGCGGAGTTGAGTTTGATGAAACACCGGCTGTAGGAAGTGGGAGTGTCCTTACATCACCCTGCATGTGAATACAGATGGTGGGAGTGTCCTTACACAGTCCTGCATGTGACTACAGAGAGCAGGAGTTTCCTTACACCGCCCTGCATGTGACTACAGAGTGTTAGTGTCCTTACACAGCCCTGCATGTGACTGCAGAGGGTGGGGGTGTCCTGACATCATCCTGCGTGTGACTACAGAAAGTGGGAGTGTCCTTACGCAGCCCTGCATGTGACTGCAGAGGGTGGGGGTGTCCTTACATCATCCTGCATGTGACTGCAGAGGGTGGGAGTGTCCTTACACAGTCCTGCATGTGACTACAGAGAGTGGGAGTGCCCTTACATAGTCCTGCATGTGACTACAGATGGTGGGAGTGTCCTTACACAGTCCTGCATGTGACTACAGAGAGTGGGAGTGCCCTTACACAGTCCTGCATGTGACTACAGAGAGTGGGAGTGCCCTTACATAGTCCTGCATGTGACTACAGATGGTGGGAGTGTCCTTACACAGTCCTGCATGTGACTACAGAGAGTGGGAGTGCCCTTACACAGTCCTGCATGTGACTACAGAGAGTGGGAGTGCCCTTACATAGTCCTGCATGTGACTACAGATGGTGGGAGTGTCCTTACATAGTCCTGCATGTGACTACAGATGGTGGGAGTGTCCTTACACAGTCCTGCATGTGACTACAGAGAGTGGGAGTGCCCTTACATAGTCCTGCATGTGACTACAGACGGTGGGAGTGTCATTACATCATCCTGCATGTGACTACAGAGAGTGGGAGTGTCCTTACACAGCCCTGCATGTAACTACAAAGGGGGGAGTGTCCTGACATCATCCTGCGTGTGACTACAGAGAGTGGGAGTGTCCATACATAGTCCTGCATGTGACTAAAGTTATAGTACTACTACTGTTGTACTACTTGTTCCTGTTGGTACGAGTCTCCAGCTGCTGGGAGTTTGAGTAATGAGTAATATGAGATAACTGCTGCCTCGTCCTTGGCAGGTCCTCTGGACAGAATCAGTCTAATTAAGCTAACTAGCTGAAGGAGCTACAGTTCGCATCAGGGAGCACTCTGGTGATTTGCTGCCCTCTAGTTGTTTTGAGTTTAAGTTCGACAGCTGACTGATTCTGACATATTGTACCTTCTTTAGATAAAACAACAAACACCTCACATATCCATATCGTATCTAAGTCAGTAAGATGCTATAGTACAAAACAGGAGGCACAATATATTTTGAAGATACTGGTAAAAATGTGTCTACAACCATGATCTGTGTTGGAAAGAACCAACAGAAAGAGTCCCGCATCAGATCAGGTTCTCCACTTCCTGTGGTTTGTGTGAATGTGTCGTCCATACAGTCAGTATTGTTTCTGTGTGTGACGTTGAGATGGTCGGTCAGGATCGACTCGCAGTGCTCACACTCTTATATTCATGTGTACTCTCC
Organism: Acanthopagrus latus; assembly: GCF_904848185.1. NCBI lineage: Eukaryota > Metazoa > Chordata > Actinopteri > Spariformes > Sparidae > Acanthopagrus > Acanthopagrus latus. Next base: position 31,466,267 of record NC_051055.1, read on the forward strand.
TCCTCAGCCGTCACTCCGCTCTCTGACGTTTCAGATTAAGTTTTCCTTCAGCTTTAGTTCCTCTGAGCAACATTCCCCACAGCAGAAGTCACGTCTGAGCCAATGCTGCCCGTTCAGCAGCTAATGGGCAGCTGGAAGACATTACCCAGCATGCTCAGTGCCTCCTCACTGCGGTAGGTGAGGAAACCACGACGACAGGAGAGCTGCTGAAGAAGCTCCCAGCTGGTTTCAAGCTCTGCTGCTCAGATTTAGTCACACTTTCTGCTTCTTCTTTCCTCCCGTCTGACTGCTTCTGTTTGATTCTGTTTGATTCTCGTCTTCACTCTTAAAAAGACCAGATTTTACTTTAAGTTTGCTTTTTGATGTTCGTGCAACAAGATAATCACATGTCCTGGAGTTTCAATGAGCCGATCTTTTGATTTTTTACTTTGAAGGAAAAATAGATGTCATTAGAGGATCGTCTCTCAGCACAGACAGACATGTAATAGATATTACATACACAGAACAACAAATACAAGTTGCATTGACAGAACATCTGATACTAATTATAATAAATGTAAAATGAGTGGAGACGACTGGGCAGACGAGCCGCACCACCTCCTGTCGCCGTGGTGACCTGAAGAGGACACATGATTATGAAGAGTAAAAACTAAGACATCAGCGTGAGGAAGCATCACATTTTACAGAAATACAGAGATAAGGAGACAGAAAATCACATTGTTCCCAGGCATCACAGTGAGATGAACCGACCAGTCGCAGCTCTCCTTGTCTCCACGTGGCACTGCTGGAGCTGTTAACGTTCAGCTATAAATCATGTTAAAGGCTCAAATATCATCTGACAACAGACGTGCATGTGTTTTTCTGTTTTTACTGGATGACCTTTGACCTCCACTGACAGAGTCATCACACACACACACACACACACACACACACACACACACACACACACACACACACTCTGCAGTCGACCTCACATTCTCTCGGTTTTCAGTTTTGTTACTTGAGTGTTTTACTTCTCTGCCACGTTCTACTTTATACTGGACTACATTTATTTGATGAATTGAGTGACTGAATTTAGATGATTGGTTGATTATAGGATATAATCTGTGATGTGTCACCAGTCAGATCGTGTCTCATTCTGTCTTGAGACGTTCAGGGACCACCATCAGCTCAGGATTATTCAACCATCAACACCTGCAGCATCAGAAGCAGTTGTGGTCTATTCTGTTCACTGCAGAATATCTGATGTGTGTGTTTCAGAAATTCAACGCAGACTACGACCTGTCAGCTAAAGAAGGAGCTGACAGCCTGGCCTTCATCTCTCTGATGGAGGAGAAGCTCCGACCGGCTCTGGTGAGACGTTTGTCTCTTTGTGTTGAGTCTTTAAACATGAGCACATTAAAACACTTTAGTAAAACCAGTCTAGATTCTTCTGTCGTAGATCTACGCCTTCTGGATCGAGCCAAAGAACTACGTGGACCTGACTCGCCGCTGGTACGCAGAGCACATGCCGTTCCCTCTGAACTTCTTCCTGCCCGGACGGATGCAGCGAGGTCAGCTGGAAAAACTGCGTCTGCTGCGAGGAGACGAGAGCCTGGAGGCCGGGGAGGAGCTGGAGAAGGAGGTGAGGACACGCCAGCAGGTTTCACTTCACTCAGGTTTTAAAAGCCTCCATGACCGAAGTCAGATGCAGCGATGTGAGAAATATACATGAGATATGTTCAGTGTGAGAGGCGGACTGAGGCCATCTCCTCTCAGAAACACGTCGTCTTTGAGGTTTTGATCACGGAAACAATGTGACTCTCATTTTCTGCGGGCTGCAGAAACATCAGAACATTTTTCCAGTCTGTTTCCATGTGTTCAGACGGGTCCTTGAAGTGGTCGGAACAGATTCACTGTGAAAGGAAAAACTGCAAGTATGAGACGATCCAACGAGGTCGGAGGTCAGATGGCATTCAGGAAAGATCATTAAAGAGCGATTTGTTCCTGTCAGCGTGGAGAACTCTTCAAGGTCGACTTTACAGGAATGAAGAGAAAGAAGAAATGACATTCATGTGTTTCCTGAAATGTTTCCGTATGTTCTGACTCAGTCTGAGACAGAAGACATGGTGACAGCTGTGAGTCCGTCAGAAACCAGCTGCGGTCCAGGTTCTACGGAAGAAAGACAAGAAACAAAACCGAAAGACAAATCTGAACATCTACTGAAGACTTCCGTGTCCTGTGATGGACCTCTGTGACTTGGACTTTTGTTTCAGGATGGACCCTCCAGAACTCCTTCAGCCTCTGTGTTTCTAAAACAGTTTTGTGGTATTTGTTGTAAATGTTCATCCCAACTGCAGTTCATTAAGACAGCAGATGAGTCCAAGGTGCTGTCCTCAGATGTCTTCTGCTGTCTGTCCAACAGTCCAACACTCAAACACTCTTCATTTACTGTCAGAAATGACAAAGAAAACAGAACCATCAGAACTGGACGGTATTAGATCAGAGAACTGTTGCAGCTTCAGGTCACTGATGCAGGAAAACACTCGAAGTGATTTGTGTGTCTCTCCAGTAGCTGGAGCGTTCCCGTGTCCTGGTCTTCCTCATTGACGAGTCCGATCTATGTTCTGTGTTTCAGTTGTACCGCGATGCTGCAGAGTGCATGAACCTGCTGTCCCAGCGACTCGGCTCGCACAAGTTCTTCTTCGGTGACTCGTAAGTTCGCCCAGAGCTCTGACACTCACATGTGACCTCAGCCACCGTCCAGGTGTCAAACCCTCCTGAAGTCCCTGCAGACCTGCTGTCAACATCTGTCCTGAGTGATCTGATCACACCTGTACAGCTCTCAGTACAGGTGTGAATGGACACACCTGTCTGTTTCAAATGATCCAACACTTGGACTAGTTGCCACACCAGCACCAGACTCCCTTAACAAATGTGTCAGTTTAGTGAGTTGTTGAGTTGGAGACACTTTATAAACTCTGTGAAACTCTGTCTCTGACTCATTCTGCATTATTTGGATCTTCTTGTTAATTCAGCAAATGTTCTACATGAACTTCTTTCTGTCTTTGAGTAGAAACATGGAGTCTGTTTGTCTCAGTGATGGACGATGGTTTGTTTCATACAGAGCAGGAAGTGACATCACATAACAGGTGGTCACTCAGAGCAGGTTAATGTAGCTGTGAACTGACAGAGTGAGAGCGGATCACTGATTGGAGGATGACAGCAGGTGTGAACGGGGCCTTTGTCTCAACACATCAGGGCTGAACTCAGAGCGGATGAGGTTCTGCTTCTGTTTAGCTCAAGTTAGAGATTAATGTCTGTTAAAATAAATGTTCATATTTGTCTGTCTGATTATTTGCTATATACATGATTGGATGATGGAAAGCCACAGTGTGAGACTGATCTGAGATCATCTGTGTATTGGACCAGAACACAGTCTAAACATTAATGTGTTGCCGACTCTGCAGGCCTTCGTCTCTGGACGCCTACGTGTTCGGTCACTTGGCGCCCATCCTCAAGTCCAAACTGCCCAGCGGGAAACTGCAGCAGCACCTGAAGTCTCTGGACAACCTGAACAACTTCTGCACCAACATCCTGCTGCTGTACTTCCCCCGAGACGGCCGAGGTGAGACTGCAGAGGCCGAGTGAAGCCGTTGGATCAGAGACCACTCTGATGACCCAGAATCACAATGTTCTGACTCACTTCAGAGATGTTGTGGATCAAAGTCATCGTTTAGCTTCACCAGGTTTATATGACATCATCAGATGACATCATACGGATCTTTGCTGGTACACAAACTGTCTCATTAATCAGGAGACGTGTTTGTCTGAGAGACGTTACAGCTGCATGTTTGTCAGAGTCGCGAGCAGAGACGCAGATTGTTTCTCTGTTGTGGTTCACAGAAAGATAAATATATTCTTCTTGGTTGGTGTGAAACGATCTCATCTTTTTGTCTTTACCTCCATCTTGTTTTTCCAGAGAGTTCCACTCAGAAGATGTCCTCTCAGCCTGAAGGCGGAGACTTTGATCACGTCCCCAACAAGCGGAGGAAGCAGTTCCTGTCGGCTCTCGTGGCTCTCGGCGCCATGCTGAGCTACGCCCTCCTGACCGGAATCGTGTCCATCCAACACGCCCAGCAAGAGGCGCTGGAGGCGCCGCCGGACCTGGAGACCATGGAATCCCACGAGGAGGAGGAGGGAGACGGCTGAGACAGAACTGCTGCATCGTGGGACATTAAGGACGGTTCAGGATGAGATCCAGATGTGTTCACAGGAGACACGTCGGGATGAAAAGATTAATATTGATAATCATCAGCTCAGAAGGACAGGAAGTCGATGTCAGCGCTGGTTTATGTACAGAAATAAACTAAAAGATCATCTCTGGTTTCTTTACGTGGAGTCAGATTCTGTTTCAGCTTTGTTCTTTTTTTTTTTTTTAATTCTCAAGAAGAACACAATATTTTTCCCCAAAAAGTCATTTTAATAATTTTTTACTTTGTTTTGTTAATAAAGTTCCCAAATCCTTAAAATGTCACTTCAACATGCTGAACATGATAATAAATCTACAGTGAAACGACAGGCGTGTTCTGTAATTAGCCGGCCGCTAACGCAGAACGTTTGTAAAGTTCACTCCATTAATTAACGATCGACTGACCAGCTGATGAAACGCCGTTGTTTGTGTGAAAGTTACAGCGACAAAGGCGAAGATGGTGATGAACCAGATGACGGATGGTGTCCAGGAACTGGAAGGGGCGTGTAGCGCAGGGTCTGGGTGATCGCAGGGTGTTAGAATGATTGTGAGACCTCCTGTGACTAGAATAATCATGTTTATAATGATTGCGAGATGTTTGGTGAGTAAAATGAACCCCGGACATTCAGGAAGTGAGACGACTGTGAAACATCTGGGAACTACAGTGACCGTGAGGCGTTTGTACTCTAGAATCACCTCCGAGCGTTTGAGAGCTGAAATTCTGAGTGTTTGGAGAATAAAATGACCACAAGGTGTTTGGGAAGGTAATGATTTCAAGTCATGTGCTGGGGGTGGAGGAGGTGCTGAGGGTGGTCCTGGTCCTGGTCCTGGTCCTGGTCCTGGTCCTGTCGGGAGCTGATCCAGGCCCGAGTCTTACATGAGCTGGAAAAAAGAGAGAAGAGTGAAGCAACAACATGTAGAGTCAGATGGAAACTCTCCCCTTACCTCCACCCCCAGCCTCCACCCCCAGCCTCCACCCGTCCTGACCGGGTCTGGACCCCGGGGACAGACAGCTGCACATGACGCCATCGCACAGGAATCCTGCTCACCCTGCTGTGTGTTGTTCATGTGTGTGTTTAATGAGCTGATCTGGAAGCAGTTTGTGTGTCTGAAGACTTTCCTCTGGATTTATTCTCTCCTGCAGCCGAGGAAGAAGAAGTCGGCGGCTTCTGTCGGAGGGTGGAGGTGAAGTTTCCTCCCTCACCTGCTGTTAAACACAGGTTTCCATGGCAACGCTCCAGAGCCAGAAACAAACAGAAAGAGAGGAGGCCTGCCGGGAGGGCGGCAGCAGAACCCGGTTCTGGCTCCGTTGTTCCACTGAGTTCATCACTGAGGACTGAGTTTGGATCTGTTCCCTGAAACACTCCCAGTTTACATTTCTGTTGAATTAGCAACCAGCACAGGAAGCTAACGGGCAGCAGTAGCACTGGATCGCACCGGGGACCCGGACCCCTGAGGGCCCCACAACCCGCTGTGTTCAGGCAGAGAGAGTCCAGTAGAACTCCACCCAACCAGGAACATGTTCTGACCCCCACCAGCCAAACTCTGTTCAAAAAGAAACCAATGAAATGGTTGTAACTCCTGTCACTACATGACAAGGTTCTTACCTGGGGCTGCTCTGAGCTGACACCTGTCCTCCAAACAGCAGTGAAGGTGAACACCTGTGGAGTTAGTACAGGTGAGCCGAGACTGTCAGGTGGGACACAAATCAAACCTTCTGAGGAACGAAGAGCGGGCAAAACATCCAAAACACAAAGGACATGGTCTCACGGTTGGTTCTGGACCCTCTGTTGGGTCGCAGCAGGACTGAAAGGAGGTCCAGCTGCTGACCTCTGACCTCTGACCTGCTGCTGGTCAAAACCTCACAGCTCAGTTTAATCACTGATTCTAAAGTATCCGACATCATCTGGTTCTGTCTCATCACAGACTGGACCTGTGATCAGCTGCTGGTCAGAACCTGGTCTATAAATATACTGAATACCCTGCAAATATAAATATAGATATAGATACAGATATAGAGCTAGCTGGTTAGCATGCTAAGCTGCTTTGTCATCACATTTAAACTTCGTGTTCATGATTTAAATGAAAGTTTGAATGTGTTTAATATTTATTCTGTTTGTAAAAATGTTGTTAAACTGAGAAACTGTCGAGATCAGAACTGTGTTTTAGTTTAAATAAATAAAACTTATATAATCAATAGATTGATCTCAGTCTGATGGAGACCAGGAGGACCTTTAACCAGCGATGGAATCTAACATTTACTTCTGTTACTTTGGTCTGCTGACTTTAGTTACTCGTTACTTTTATCATCAATAGATGAAAACTGATCGATGATCAGCTTATACATCATATATCGGTCAGTCTTTGATGACGTCAACAGTTGTTTATATTTTCTATATTTCCATCATGTAAACGTCATCACAGTCTCGCGCGCTTTATGCTAATGATCAGCGCGCACGAGCCGGCTGGAGGAGAGCTGAGCGCGCGCCAGCTGCAGTTTCCAGCGGCGCTCGTGAGCTCGTCCGTCAGTCCGGCTCCGGTCCGTCCGTCCTCCTCGGGTCAGTCCGGCCCCGCGGTTCGTCTCTCCTCGTCGGTGTGGATCCGCTTTGTTGTCCCGGTTCGGCCCCTCGTCCTCCGGACTGAAACTCTCCGCAGCTCCGGCACTGAACTCCGGGTCCCGGTGTCACAGTCGGTCCGCTCGGTTCTTCTGCTTCTCCGTCCAGAGTCGCTG
>NC_051056.1:0-37500 GCF_904848185.1 Acanthopagrus latus
ATCTAAGCTGAGAAAGCATTTTCGGCTTGAATACACATGAATCTGCTCTAACTGCCTAAAACAATCTCCCAGCGCCCTGAAACGCTTGATTTGGCAAGTAAAGACGTTTGACTGAAATGACTGATGAAACAAGTGAAAGCATGTTTCCACATCATGTTTAGGTCAAATTCATACGTTTTGAGCAAAATCTAAGCTGAGAAAGCATTTTTGGCTTGAATACACATGAATCTGCTCTAACTCGCTAAAACAAGCTCCCAGCGCCCTGAAACGCTTGATTTGGCAAGTAAAGACGTCTGACTGAAATGAGTGATGAAACAAGTGAAACCATGTTTCCACACTATGTTGAGGTCAAATTCATACATTTTGAGCAAAATCTAAGCTGAGAAAGCATTTTTGGCTTGAATACACATGAATCTGCTCTAACTCCCTAAAACAAGCTCCCAGCGCTCTAAATCGCTTGATTTTGCAAGAAAACACGTCTGACTGAAATGAATGATGAAACAAGTGAAACCATGTTTCCACATCATGTTTAGGTCAAATTCATACATTTTGAGCAAAATCTAAGCTGAGAAAGCATTTTTGGCTTGAATACACATGAATCTGCTCTAACTGCCTAAAACAAGCTCCCAGCGCCCTGAAACGCTTGATTTGGCAAGTAAAGACGTCTGACTGAAATGACTGATGAAACAAGTGAAAGCATGTTTCCACATCATGTTTAGGTCAAATTCATACATTTTGAGCAAAATCTAAGCTGAGAAAGCATTTTTGGCTTGAATACACATGAATCTGCTCTAACTGCCTAAAACAAGCTCCCAGCGCCCTGAAACGCTTGATTTGGCAAGTAAAGACGTCTGACTGAAATGACTGATGAAACAAGTGAAAGCATGTTTCCACATCATGTTTAGGTCAAATTCATACGTTTTGAGCAAAATCTAAGCTGAGAAAGCATTTTTGGCTTGAATACACATGAATCTGCTCTAACTCGCTAAAACAAGCTCCCAGCGCTCTACATCGCGTGATTTGGCAAGAAAACACGTCTGACTGAAATGAATGATGAAACAAGTGAAACCATGTTTCCACAATATACTTAGGTCAAATTCATACATTTTGAGCAAAATCTAAGCTGAGAAAGCATTTTCGGCTTGAATACACATGAATCTGCTCTAACTGCCTAAAACAAGCTCCCAGCGCCCTGAAACGCTTATTTTGGCAAGTAAATACGTCTGACTGAAATGAGTGATGAAACAAGTGAATCCATGTTTCCACATCATGTTGAGGTCAAATTCATACATTTTGAGCAAAATCTAAGCTGAGAAAGCATTTTTGTCTTGAATACAAATGAATCTGCTCTAACTGCCTAAAACAAGCTCCCAGCGCTCTAATTCGCTTGATTTTGCAAGAAAACACGTCTGACTGAAATGAATGATGAAACAAGTGAAACCATGTTTCCACACTATGTTGAGGTCAAATTCATACATTTTGAGCAAAATCTAAGCTGAGAAAGCATTTTTGGCTTGAATACACATGAATCTGCTCTAACTGCCTAAAACAAGCTCCCAGCGCCCTGAAACGCTTGATTTGGCAAGTAAAGACGTCTGACTGAAATGAGTGATGAAACAAGTGAAACCATGTTTCCACATCATGTTTAGGTCAAATTCATACATTTTGAGCAAAATCTAAGCTGAGAAAGCATTTTTGGCTTGAATACACATGAATCTGCTCTAACTCCCTAAAACAAGCTCCCAGCGCTCTAATTCGCTTGATTTTGCAAGAAAACACGTCTGACTGAAATGAATGATGAAACAAGTGAAACCATGTTTCCACATCATGTTTAGGTCAAATTCATACATTTTGAGCAAAATCTAAGCTGAGAAAGCATTTTTGGCTTGAATACAGATGAATCTGCTCTAACTCCCTAAAACAAGCTCCCAGCGCACTGAAACGCTTGATTTGGCAAGTAAAGACGTCTGACTGAAATGACTGATGAAACAAGTGAAACCATGTTTCCACATCATGTTTAGGTCAAATTCATACATTTTGAGCAAAATCTAAGCTGAGAAAGCATTTTTGGCTTGAATACACATGAATCTGCTCTAACTGCCTAAAACAAGCTCCCAGCGCCCTGAAACGCTTGATTTGGCAAGTAAAGACGTCTGACTGAAATGAGTGATGAAACAAGTGAAACCATGTTTCCACATCATGTTTAGGTCAAATTCATACATTTTGAGCAAAATCTAAGCTGAGAAAGCATTTTTGGCTTGAATACACATGAATCTGCTCTAACTCCCTAAAACAAGCTCCCAGCACTCTAAATCGCTTGATTTGGCAAGAAAACACGTCTGACTGAAATGAATGATGAAACAAGTGAAACCATGTTTCCACACTATGTTGAGGTCAAATTCATACATTTTGAGCAAAATCTAAGCTGAGAAAGCATTTTTGGCTTGAATACACATGAATCTGCTCTAACTCCCTAAAACAAGCTCCCAGCGCTTTAAATCGCTTGATTTCGCAAGAAAACACGTCTGACTGAAATGAATGATGAAACAAGTGAAACCATGTTTCCACATCATGTTTAGGTCAAATTCATACATTTTGAGCAAAATCTAAGCTGAGAAAGCATTTTTGGCTTGAATACACATGAATCTGCTCTAACTCCCTAAAACAAGCTCCCAGCGCCCTGAAACGCTTGATTTGGCAAGTAAAGACGTCTGACTGAAATGACTGATGAAACAAGTGAAACCATGTTTCCACATCATGTTTAGGTCAAATTCATACATTTTGAGCAAAATCTAAGCTGAGAAAGCATTTTTGGCTTGAATACACATGAATCTGCTCTAACTCGCTAAAACAAGCTCCCAGCGCTCTAAATCGCTTGATTTGGCAAGAAAACACGTCTGACTGAAATGAATGATGAAACAAGTGAAACCATGTTTCCACACTATGTTGAGGTAAAATTCATACATTTTGAGCAAAATCTAAGCTGAGAAAGCATTTTCGGCTTGAATACACATGAATCTGCTCTAACTGCCTAAAACAAGCTCCCAGCGCCCTGAAACGCTTGATTTGGCAAGTAAAGACGTCTGACTGAAATGAGTGATGAAACAAGTGAAACCATGTTTCCACATCATGTTGAGGTCAAATTCATACATTTTGAGCAAAATCTAAGCTGAGAAAGCATTTTTGGCTTGAATACACATGAATCTGCTCTAACTGCCTAAAACAAGCTCCCAGCGACCTGAAACGCTTGATTTGGCAAGAAAACACGTCTGACTGAAATGAATGATGAAACAAGTGAAAGCATGTTTCCACATCATGTTTAGGTCAAATTCATACATTTTGAGCAAAATCTAAGCTGAGAAAGCATTTTTGGCTTGAATACACATGAATCTGCTCTAACTCCCTAAAACAAGCTCCCAGCGCTCTAAATCGCTTGATTTCGCAAGAAAACACGTCTGACTGAAATGAATGATGAAACAAGTGAAACCATGTTTCCACACTATGTTGAGGTCAAATTCATACATTTTGAGCAAAATCTAAGCTGAGAAAGCATTTTTGGCTTGAATACACATGAATCTGCTCTAACTCCCTAAAACAAGCTCCCAGCGCTCTAAATCGCTTGATTTTGCAAGAAAACACGTCTGACTGAAATGAATGATGAAACAAGTGAAACCATGTTTCCACATCATGTTTAGGTCAAATTCATACATTTTGAGCAAAATCTAAGCTGAGAAAGCATTTTTGGCTTGAATACAGATGAATCTGCTCTAACTCCCTAAAACAAGCTCCCAGCGCACTGAAACGCTTGATTTGGCAAGTAAAGACATCTGACTGAAATGACTGATGAAACAAGTGAAACCATGTTTCCACATCATGTTTAGGTCAAATTCATTCATTTTGAGCAAAATCTAAGCTGAGAAAGCATTTTTGGCTTGAATACACATGAATCTGCTCTAACTGCCTAAAAGAAGCTCCCAGCGCCCTGAAACGCTTGATTTGGCAAGTAAAGACGTCTGACTGAAATGACTGATGAAACAAGTGAAAGCATGTTTCCACATCATGTTTAGGTCAAATTCATACGTTTTGAGCAAAATCTAAGCTGAGAAAGCATTTTTGGCTTGAATACACATGAATCTGCTCTAACTCGCTAAAACAAGCTCCCAGCGCTCTACATCGCGTGATTTGGCAAGAAAACACGTCTGACTGAAATGAATGATGAAACAAGTGAAACCATGTTTCCACACTATACTTAGGTCAAATTCATACATTTTGAGCAAAATCTAAGCTGAGAAAGCATTTTTGGCTTGAATACACATGAATCTGCTCTAACTGCCTAAAACAAGCTCCCAGCGCCCTGAAACGCTTGATTTTGCAAGTAAAGACGTCTGACTGAAATGAGTGATGAAACAAGTGAAACCATGTTTCCACATCATGTTGAGGTCAAATTCATACATTTTGAGCAAAATCTAAGCTGAGAAAGCATTTTTGGCTTGAATACACATGAATCTGCTCTAACTGCCTAAAACAAGCTCCCAGCGCTCTAAATCGCTTGATTTTGCAAGAAAACACGTCTGACTGAAATGAATGATGAAACAAGTGAAACCATGTTTCCACACTATGTTGAGGTCAAATTCATACATTTTGAGCAAAATCTAAGCTGAGAAAGCATTTTTGGCTTGAATACACATGAATCTGCTCTAACTGCCTAAAACAAGCTCCCAGCGCACTGAAACGCTTGATTTGGCAAGTAAAGACGTCTGACTGAAATGACTGATGAAACAAGTGAAACCATGTTTCCACATCATGTTTAGGTCAAATTCATACATTTTGAGCAAAATCTAAGCTGAGAAAGCATTTTTGGCTTGAATACACATGAATCTGCTCTAACTGCCTAAAACAAGCTCCCAGCGCCCTGAAACGCTTGATTTGGCAAGTAAAGACGTCTGACTGAAATGAGTGATGAAACAAGTGAAACCATGTTTCCACATCATGTTTAGGTCAAATTCATACATTTTGAGCAAAATCTAAGCTGAGAAAGCATTTTTGGCTTGAATACACATGAATCTGCTCTAACTCCCTAAAACAAGCTCCCAGCGCTCTAAATCGCTTGATTTTGCAAGAAAACACGTCTGACTGAAATGAATGATGAAACAAGTGAAACCATGTTTCCACATCATGTTTAGGTCAAATTCATACATTTTGAGCAAAATCTAAGCTGAGAAAGCATTTTTGGCTTGAATACACATGAATCTGCTCTAACTCCCTAAAACAAGCTCCCAGCGCACTGAAACGCTTGATTTGGCAAGTAAAGACATCTGACTGAAATGACTGATGAAACAAGTGAAACCATGTTTCCACATCATGTTTAGGTCAAATTCATACATTTTGAGCAAAATCTAAGCTGAGAAAGCATTTTTGGCTTGAATACACATGAATCTGCTCTAACTGCCTAAAACAAGCTCCCAGCGCCCTGAAACGCTTGATTTGGCAAGTAAAGACGTCTGACTGAAATGAGTGATGAAACAAGTGAAACCATGTTTCCACACTATGTTGAGGTCAAATTCATACATTTTGAGCAAAATCTAAGCTGAGAAAGCATTTTTGGCTTGAATACACATGAATCTGCTCTAACTCCCTAAAACAAGCTCCCAGCGCTCTAAATCGCTTGATTTCGCAAGAAAACACGTCTGACTGAAATGAATGATGAAACAAGTGAAACCATGTTTCCACATCATGTTTAGGTCAAATTCATACATTTTGAGCAAAATCTAAGCTGAGAAAGCATTTTTGGCTTGAATACAGATGAATCTGCTCTAACTCCCTAAAACAAGCTCCCAGCGCCCTGAAACGCTTGATTTGGCAAGTAAAGACGTCTGACTGAAATGACTGATGAAACAAGTGAAACCATGTTTCCACATCATGTTTAGGTCAAATTCATACATTTTGAGCAAAATCTAAGCTGAGAAAGCATTTTTGGCTTGAATACACATGAATCTGCTCTAACTGCCTAAAACAAGCTCCCAGCGCCCTGAAACGCTTGATTTGGCAAGTAAAGACGTCTGACTGAAATGAGTGATGAAACAAGTGAAACCATGTTTCCACATCATGTTTAGGTCAAATTCATACATTTTGAGCAAAATCTAAGCTGAGAAAGCATTTTTGGCTTGAATACACATGAATCTGCTCTAACTCCTTAAAACAAGCACCCAGCGCTCTAAATCGCTTGATTTGGCAAGTAAAGACGTCTGACTGAAATGAATGATGAAACAAGTGAAACCATGTTTCCACACTATGTTGAGGTCAAATTCATACATTTTGAGCAAAATCTAAGCTGAGAAAGCATTTTTGGCTTGAATACACATGAATCTGCTCTAACTCCCTAAAACAAGCTCCCAGCGCTCTAAATCGCTTGATTTGGCAAGAAAACACGTCTGACTGAAATGAATGATGAAACAAGTGAAACCATGTTTCCACACTATACTTAGGTCAAATTCATACATTTTGAGCAAAATCTAAGCTGAGAAAGCATTTTTGGCTTGAATACACATGAATCTGCTCTAACTCCCTAAAACAAGCTCCCAGCGCTCTAAATCGCTTGATTTCGCAAGAAAACACGTCTGACTGAAATGAATGATGAAACAAGTGAAACCATGTTTCCACACTATGTTTAGGTCAAATTCATACATTTTGAGCAAAATCTAAGCTGAGAAAGCATTTTTGGCTTGAATACACATGAATCTGCTCTAACTGCCTAAAACAAGCTCCCAGCGCCCTGAAACGCTTGATTTGGCAAGTAAAGACGTCTGACTGAAATGACTGATGAAACAAGTGAAACCATGTTTCCACATCATGTTTAGGTCAAATTCATACATTTTGAGCAAAATCTAAGCTGAGAAAGCATTTTTGGCTTGAATACACATGAATCTGCTCTAACTCGCTAAAACAAGCTCCCAGCGCCCTGAAACGCTTGATTTGGCAAGTAAAGACGTCTGACTGAAATGAGTGATGAAACAAGTGAAACCATGTTTCCACACTATGTTGAGGTCAAATTCATACATTTTGAGCAAAATCTAAGCTGAGAAAGCATTTTTGGCTTGAATACACATGAATCTGCTCTAACTCCCTAAAACAAGCTCCCAGCGCTCTAAATCGCTTGATTTGGCAAGAAAACACGTCTGACTGAAATGAATGATGAAACAAGTGAAACCATGTTTCCACATCATGTTTAGGTCAAATTCATACATTTTGAGCAAAATCTAAGCTGAGAAAGCATTTTCGGCTTGAATACACATGAATCTGCTCTAACTGCCTAAAACAAGCTCCCAGCGCCCTGAAACGCTTGATTTGGCAAGTAAAGACGTCTGACTGAAATGACTGATGAAACAAGTGAAAGCATGTTTCCACATCATGTTTAGGTAAAATTCATACATTTTGAGCAAAATCTAAGCTGAGAAAGTATTTTTGGCTTGAATACACATGAATCTGCTCTAACTGCCTAAAAGAAGCTCCCAGCGCCCTGAAACGCTTGATTTGGCAAGTAAAGACGTCTGACTGAAATGACTGATGAAACAAGTGAAAGCATGTTTCCACATCATGTTTAGGTCAAATTCATACGTTTTGAGCAAAATCTAAGCTGAGAAAGCATTTTTGGCTTGAATACACATGAATCTGCTCTAACTCGCTAAAACAAGCTCCCAGCGCTCTACATCGCGTGATTTGGCAAGAAAACACGTCTGACTGAAATGAATGATGAAACAAGTGAAACCATGTTTCCACAATATACTTAGGTCAAATTCATACATTTTGAGCAAAATCTAAGCTGAGAAAGCATTTTCGGCTTGAATACACATGAATCTGCTCTAACTGCCTAAAACAAGCTCCCAGCGCCCTGAAACGCTTGATTTGGCAAGTAAATACGTCTGACTGAAATGAGTGATGAAACAAGTGAATCCATGTTTCCACATCATGTTGAGGTCAAATTCATACATTTTGAGCAAAATCTAAGCTGAGAAAGCATTTTTGTCTTGAATACAAATGAATCTGCTCTAACTGCCTAAAACAAGCTCCCAGCGCTCTAATTCGCTTGATTTTGCAAGAAAACACGTCTGACTGAAATGAATGATGAAACAAGTGAAACCATGTTTCCACACTATGTTGAGGTCAAATTCATACATTTTGAGCAAAATCTAAGCTGAGAAACCATTTTTGGCTCGAATACACATGAATCTGCTCTAACTCCCTAAAACAAGCTCCCAGCACTCTAAATCGCTTGATTTCGCAGGAAAACACGTCTGACTGAAATGAATGATGAAACAAGTGAAACCATGTTTCCACACTATGTTGAGGTCAAATTCATACATTTTGAGCAAAATCTAAGCTGAGAAACCATTTTTGGCTTGAATACAGATGAATCTGCTCTAACTGCCTAAAAGAAGCTCCCAGCGCCCTGAAACGCTTGATTTGGCAAGTAAAGACGTCTGACTGAAATGACTGATGAAACAAGTGAAAGCATGTTTCCACATCATGTTTAGGTCAAATTCATACGTTTTGAGCAAAATCTAAGCTGAGAAAGCATTTTTGGCTTGAATACACATGAATCTGCTCTAACTGCCTAAAACAAGCTCCCAGCGCCCTGAAACGCTTGATTTGGCAAGTAAAGACGTCTGACTGAAATGAGTGATGAAACAAGTGAAACCATGTTTCCACATCATGTTTAGGTCAAATTCATACATTTTGAGCAAAATCTAAGCTGAGAAAGCATTTTTGGCTTGAATACACATGAATCTGCTCTAACTCCCTAAAACAAGCACCCAGCGCTCTAATTCGCTTGATTTTGCAAGAAAACACGTCTGACTGAAATGAATGATGAAACAAGTGAAACCATGTTTCCACATCATGTTTAGGTCAAATTCATACATTTTGAGCAAAATCTAAGCTGAGAAAGCATTTTTGGCTTGAATACAGATGAATCTGCTCTAACTCCCTAAAACAAGCTCCCAGCGCACTGAAACGCTTGATTTGGCAAGTAAAGACATCTGACTGAAATGACTGATGAAACAAGTGAAACCATGTTTCCACATCATGTTTAGGTCAAATTCATTCATTTTGAGCAAAATCTAAGCTGAGAAAGCATTTTTGGCTTGAATACACATGAATCTTCTCTAACTGCCTAAAACAAGCTCCCAGCGCCCTGAAACGCTTGATTTGGCAAGTAAAGACGTCTGACTGAAATGAGTGATGAAACAAGTGAAACCATGTTTCCACATCATGTTTAGGTCAAATTCGTACATTTTGAGCAAAATCTAAGCTGGGAAAGCATTTTTGGCTTGAATACACATGAATCTGCTCTAACTCCCTAAAACAAGCACCCAGCGCTCTAAATCGCTTGATTTGGCAAGAAAAGACGTCTGACTGAAATGAATGATGAAACAAGTGAAACCATGTTTCCACACTATGTTGAGGTCAAATTCATACATTTTGAGCAAAATCTAAGCTGAGAAAGCATTTTTGGGTTGAATACAAATGAATCTGCTCTAACTCCCTAAAACAAGCTCCCAGCGCTCTAAATCGCTTGATTTGGCAAGAAAACACGTCTGACTGAAATGAATGTTGAAACAATTGAAACCATGTTTCCACACTATACTTAGGTCAAATTCATACATTTTGAGCAAAATCTAAGCTGAGAAAGCATTTTTGGCTCGAATACACATGAATCTGCTCTAACTCCCTAAAACAAGCTCCCAGCGCTCTAAATCGCTTGATTTTGCAAGAAAACACGTCTGACTGAAATGAATGATGAAACAAGTGAAACCATGTTTCCACACTATGTTGAGGTCAAATTCATACATTTTGAGCAAAATCTAAGCTGAGAAACCATTTTTGGCTTGAATACAGATGAATCTGCTCTAACTGCCTAAAACAAGCTCCCAGCGCACTGAAACGCTTGATTTGGCAAGTAAAGACGTCTGACTGAAATGACTGATGAAACAAGTGAAACCATGTTTCCACATCATGTTTAGGTCAAATTCATTCATTTTGAGCAAAATCTAAGCTGAGAAAGCATTTTCGGCTTGAATACACATGAATCTGCTCTAACTGCCTAAAACAAGCTCCCAGCGCACTGAAACGCTTGATTTGGCAAGTAAAGACGTCTGACTGAAATGAGTGATGAAACAAGTGAAACCATGTTTCCACATCATGTTTAGGTCAAATTCGTACATTTTGAGCAAAATCTAAGCTGAGAAAGCATTTTTGGCTTGAATACACATGAATCTGCTCTAACTCCCTAAAACAAGCACCCAGCGCTCTAATTCGCTTGATTTTGCAAGAAAACACGTCTGACTGAAATGAATGATGAAACAAGTGAAACCATGTTTCCACATCATGTTTAGGTCAAATTCATACATTTTGAGCAAAATCTAAGCTGAGAAAGCATTTTTGGCTTGAATACAAATGAATCTGCTCTAACTCCCTAAAACAAGCTCCCAGCGCTCTAAATCGCTTGATTTGGCAAGAAAACACGTCTGACTGAAATGAATGATGAAACAATTGAAACCATGTTTCCACACTATACTTAGGTCAAATTCATACATTTTGAGCAAAGTCTAAGCTGAGAAAGCATTTTTGGCTCGAATACACATGAATCTGCTCTAACTCCCTAAAACAAGCTCCCAGCGCTCTAAATCGCTTGATTTTGCAAGAAAACACGTCTGACTGAAATGAATGATGAAACAAGTGAAACCATGTTTCCACACTATGTTGAGGTCAAATTCATACATTTTGAGCAAAATCTAAGCTGAGAAAGCATTTTTGGCTCGAATACACATGAATCTGCTCTAACTCCCTAAAACAAGCTCCCAGCGCCCTGAAACGCTTAATTTGGCAAGTAAAGACGTCTGACTGAAATGAGTGATGAAACAAGTGAATCCATGTTTCCACATCATGTTTAGGTCAAATTCACACATTTTGAGCAAAATCTAAGCTGAGAAAGCATTTTTGGCTTGAATACAGATGGATCTGCTCTAACTCCCTAAAACAAGCTCCCAGCGCTCTAAATCGCTTGATTTGGCAAGAAAACACGTCTGACTGAAATGAATGATGAAACAAGTGAAACCATGTTTCCACATCATGTTTATGTCAAATTCATACATTTTGAGCAAAATCTACGCTGAGAAAGCATTTTTGGCTTGAATACAGATGAATCTGCTCTAACTCCCTAAAACAAGCTCCCAGCGCTCTAAATCGCTTGATTTGGCAAGAAAACACGTCTTAATGAAAACAATGATGAAACAAGTGAAACCATGTTTCCACATGATGTTTAGGTCAAATTCATACAGTTTGAGCAAAATCTAAGCTGAGAAAGCATTTTTGGCTTGAATACAGATGAATCTGCTCTAACTCCCTAAAACAAGCTCCCAGCGCTCTAAATCGCTTGATTTGGCAAGAAAACACGTCTTAATGAAAACAATGATGAAACAAGTGAAACCATGTTTCCACACTATGTTTATGTCAAATTCACACATTTTGAGCAAAATCTAAGCCGAGAAAGCATTTTTGGCTTGAATACAGCTTCATCTGCTCTAACTGCCTAAAACAAGCTCCCAAAAGACGTCTGACTGAAATGAATGATGAAACAAGTGAAACCATGTTTCCACACTATGTTTAGGTGAAATCTATACATTTTGAGCATAATCTAAGCTGAGAAAGCATTTTTGGCTTGAATACCTGCGTATGCAAATGTGCAAATGTTTCCCAAATTAAGAGCAATGCAGTCTATTCAGGTGCACAATCTTAATCGTTGTTCTGTTAGAAAATAGTTAGAATAGCTTAATGTCTCCCCTATATCAAATTAATGGGAAACGTTGTGAAAACAATAACATTTTATATCAAGGTAATCATTGTTTATGTGAAATATTTTTTATATCTAGTAAGAAGTTGCCTCTTCTTTTTCAATTATACCTTTTTCCCCTTTACATAATTACTTAATATTTTTAAATAAGAAATCAGCATGTATGATTCACACTCATTATTTGGACCAAATTTATCACTGTAATGGCACACTTGATCATCAGGATTTTCTTGGCACGAATGGGCCCTCACAAGTACTGCCCTTTGAAAGGCAGTAAGTTGAAAAGTTAAAGGCAGAAAGAGCTTAAAAAGTTGAACATATTGATAGCTGAACAGTTTCTGTAGCTGAACATGAAGATGAATGTATAAAAAAGCTGAAAAGGCACAAAGATGAATATTTCTAAAAGATGAAAAGGCAGAAAAGGTAACACAGGCAGTAAAACAGGTAGTTTTAAAATAAATCTGTAATCAAAAGGAAATATTATAAACACTCTCAATTTTCAGAGTGCTTTAATTTTGAAAATCCACATCAGATCCTCCTGGAATTATCTGAGTGCAACTCTGACATTGTGCACTGTCAGTCTGAACAGAAATGAGTCTGTGGAAACAGGTAATTTTCTTTTAAAGTAAATCTGAAATCAAAGGGAAATATCATCAAAAATCACATTTTAGAGGGCTTTAATTTTGAAAATCCACATCAGCTCCCCCTGGATTTAACTGAGTGCAACTCTGACATTGAGTACTATCAGTCTGACGTGAAATGAATCTGTGGAAACAGGTAGTTTTCTTTTAAAGTAAATCTGAAATCAAAAGGAAATATTATCAAAAATCTCAGTTTCCAGAGGGCTTTAATTTTGAAAATCCACATCAGACCATAATGACTTTCTAAGGTGGAGAACTATCAGTCTGAACAGAAATGAGTCAGGTAGTTTTCTTTTAATGTAAATCTGAAATCAAAGGGAAATCATAGCAAAAGTGACAGATTTGACAGGGCTTTAATTTCGAAAATCCACATCAGATCCTCCTGGAATTATCTGAATGCAACTCTGACATTGACTACTATCAGTCTGAAGTGAAGTCTGTGGAAACAGGCAGTTTTCTTTTAAAGTAAATCTGAAATCAAAGGGAAATATCAGCAACCAAGGGCTGCACAGTGGCCCAGTGGTTAGCACTGCTGCCTCACAGCTAGAAGATCCCCGGTTCGCGTCCCAGTTGGGACGCCTGGGATCTTTCTGTGTGGAGTTTGTATGTTCTCTCTGTGCAAGTGTGGGTTTTCACCGGGTACTCCGGCTTCCTCCCACAGTTCAAAAACATACTGAGGTTAATTGATTATTCTAAATTGTCCGTAGGTGTGAATGAGAATGGTTGTTCGTCTCTATGTGTGTAGCCCTGCGATAGACTGGCGACCTGTCCAGGGTGTCCCCTGCCTTCGCCCTAAGTCAGCTGGGATAGGCTCCAGCCCCCCCCTGCGACCCTGCAGAGGATTAAGCGGCGTACAGATAATGGATGGATGGATGGATATCAGCAACCATGTCACATTTTAGAGGGCTTTTATTGTGAAAATCCACATCAGAACTTTGAGTCTCTGAGGCTGAGTTTTATCAGTCTGAAGTGAAATGAATCTGTGGAAACTGGTAGTTTCCTCTTAATGTGGATCTGAATTTGAAAGAAATATTGAAAATATTTGACTATTAAGTGGGCTTTCATTTTGAAATTCTCATCAGAAACTCCAGCTATGTTGGACTAATTGTACAAAAAGATCAAATGTCATGGCCCACATCTTCTAAGGCTTCAGTGTGATCAGAATAAGGATGGTAATATGAATTAAATGATAAATAAATAATCAATGAATTAATTCCTTCAATGCTCAATTAAGTAATTAAATTATCGTTTAAAAAATTCATCAATCAATTAACAGACTGGCTGATTGATTGTATTTGTGTGAAATTGCAGACTGCCTTCAATAAGTGTCTGCTTTTATTTTGAATTCTGTTCTGGCACTGCATTACCATAATATCATCTAAATACAGGCACTGCAAATTAACTGGCGGCTAGGTTGACCGGGGATTTTGGAGTGGAGGGTGGCTTGACTGCAGTTCAGCAAAGCAGGGCCAGGGATCACACTATCTAGCAGGCATCTGATCATTTGATGTTGCCTCAGCCTACACTTGGTTTTAGTTTGGATGTTTGAAATGTTGATGTGGCTGTTTTGTTAAGAATACAGATAAACTGCTGCTTATTATTATTATTATTATTATTATTATTATTAGTAGTAGTAGTAGTAGTAGTAGTAGTAGTATCATCAAGCTTGAGAAGATACAGGCTTTAAGACAAGGCGCTGTGGTCTCAGTTTTGGTATTGCCTCCTCTCCCAGACAGAGCAATATGTTTATTAAAAGCAGTGTTTTTAAAAAAGTTTTCTTCTTCTTCTTCTTCTTCTTCTTCTTCCTCCTCTTCTTCTTGAGCAGATCTGCTTGAGCAGATGCAGGCTTTAAGACAAGGCACTGTAGTCTCAGTTTTGGTTTGACCTCTCTTCCCAGAGCACTATGTCTATGAAATGTTTATGTGTTTTGAGATGTGCTCTATGGATGGAATTTCCTTCCAAAGGCATCAAGCTGAGCATTACCAACATCACGTATTTTAACAGAAATTTTTATGTTTTAAGGTCCCTTGCAGTTTAACATATCTGGCATTGGATTTGAAAGTGAAAGCTTTTAAGGCTTTCCTTCCAAAGGCATCAAGCTGAGCATTACCAACGTCACATATTTTAACAGAAATTTTGATGTTTCAAGGTCCCTTGCAGTTTAACATATCTGGCATTGGATGTTCAAATGAGTAAAAACCAACTATAAACCCAATACTTACATTTAAATGCGAAATTTGCACTTCTTGAGGTCACCATTTTCTTCTTTATTTCATTCTTTTTTGGGCGCACAAAGAATCTTGGGATAGGTGAAGCAGCACAGGATAGCAGCGGTGCATCCTCCGAAAAGAGGGGAAAAGGCTGCATTTATGGGGTACATTTTAAGGAGCCTTCAAATTGGGACAGCCTTAGCACAGTGTTGTGACATAATTGCCCTTCAAATGCAGCCTCTGAAGGATGTAGACACTCAATTGGGACACAGCCAATGTTAGAACTTTGTTATTTTGTATTTGTGACATCACAGTGACCTTTGACCTCTGACCACCAAACTCTCATCACTTGATCCTTGATGTAGATAAGGAGGCAGAACGATAATGAACAGATGAAGATGATGGTTAGCTGCTGCTCTCATCTCTTTAAACAACAGAACTTTTAATCCATGAAGAATGAGTGTTGTTGTTTGTTGGGCTGAATGTGCAATACTAACAATTTGAGTTGAGGAAACATTCAAACTTAAAATTATGAACAGAAGTGAATAAGTCAGTTCTGACGTCACAACATCTGTATTGTGTAGCAGAAATCAAGCTAGCAGCTGTCCTGGTGATGTGATGTTTTCATATGTTTTCTTTTCTCATATAATTAAGTGTTGCACCTTTAATACTAGAACACAGAGAACACAGAGGACATGAGGCTCAGCTTCAAATTTTCCATTTTATTGTTTTCCTTATAAAACAAATATACATAAGAAATGATAAATATAAAAAGTCAAAGCAGAACAAAAGAAAAAGTTCTTCAATGTTACAAACAACTTCTTACTGCAGAGAAAACCTAAACACTAGTGTTACAGCTGACAGGTGGATTCTGTCGGCTAACATCCGCCAGGTAACTTTTAGTTCTGTGAATCTAACAGCAGATTATTCACACCTTATGTATGAACGTATGAACGCTGTGATAAAATATGAACATGCAACTTGTTCTGGTCATGTCTCTGCTGCGAACAGCGCCGAAGGATGCTTCAGACAACCAAAACGTGACGTATCAGGTGACTTTGGCACAGGGAGGGACGCTCCAGTCTTCCTCCTTTAGTTAAACAGAAGCTAACACTTGGTACTTTAGGCTAACACTCTGTAGGATAAGCTATCACTCTATACTTGAAGCCAGCACCCCTTTCGTTAAGTGAACACTCCATAGGTTGACCTAACACTCTGTCAACTGCAGCAGCTTCTCGTCTCGTTTACCTTCAACGAAAACAGCCAATCAAAGATGGATACTCTGATGACATCAGCTGTGATGTCATCTCCATCACCAGGACCTGCTGGTTGAAGCAGCTCAGCGATCAGAGAGGCTAATTGATCCTGTTGAACCGATCAGTGATAAGTGTTGGATCAATAATTGTTGTAAACATCCTGATGGAGCATCCTCTAACCTGCAAGCTCACCTGCCGACTCCACACTTCCTGGGTGCTGATTGGTTGGATTTGATGAATGAAGCAGATTACTGATGAGCAGGTGATCAAGGAGCTGAAAAGTTTCATCTCAACAAACTCAATTTAGATTTTTTTTAAAAATTCGAAATGAACTGGAAAATAAATCACAGCTTTGATTTATTATCCAATGCGGACAGGAAGTTAAAAATGTAAACATTTTGATTGATCAGGGTGGAAGAATAAATCTTTACAGTTGATCAATTAATCAATAAGCGAAAAACCTTAATGTCATCACAAACACAACAGTGACATCAAACTCATCAAACCTACAGCTGATATCATTCTGTTGTCTCTGGTGTCGTCTTCCTTTGAAATACCAGATATTGTTCTGAACGACCCGACTGATGTGTTGCAAAGTTGCTGTGGACGTCCTCTGTGTAAAAGCATCTTGAGTTTTTTCACGTGTCAGTCATGAGACCAGATCAGACCTAGCCTTGTGCTAACTTAGCCTTGTGCTAGCAATAGTTAGCTGACTGTTCAGTTTTATCATGACTAAATTAAAACTAGTTCTGATGTAGAGATCAGTGGTTACTAGATATTTTGGCTGCTAACTGCAGCTGTAACTGGTGTGTAGCTAACTTAGGAAGCTAACGTTAGCATGATTCCATCTGTTGTATCTAAGTGAAAGCGGTAAAATTAAGTACGGAGCTGAAACTTGACAAATGAAGTTTAAAAATTGAATATGGAAGATTTTAATTTATATTTAAGTAAAAATAAAACATCATGTTAGCGGATAACATTTAACTAAATGAGGAATTAACATCAGTTAGCTTACCATCACCAGATCTTTCCCAGTCATTACTGTATGAACAGATTGATCCATGTGTGCGGACAGAATTAAATATTTAGAAAACTAGTTGTTTGTTCTACTAGCTTGTGATGCTACAGTGACTTCCAGTTTACATAGCTAGAATAACTACATCAGAGAAGTCTGGACAAGCTAAGACATTTGTTTTAGCGACTGGTCTGAACCTGCTGACTGACACACTGAACTGAGCTAAACCAAAGTTTAAATCTCAGCTCTTCTGATCTTCAGACACATTTTGGTCTTTTCATTAAACTTCTTAAAATTATCAGAAACATTTTCCAGATTTTAATTTACATAAAATAAACTAACTCTGTTTCTGCCACATCACAGTCAGCTGATCTGAACAAGTGGAGATACCACTCGTCAATAATCAATAATCAATATCCATTCAACTGTGTGTGTGTGTGTTAGTCAACATGCTCATCTCGTCTACAGACTCGCTGTTTTAGACACAAACATACTCTGAATATTTCAGAGTAAAGGTCTGTCTGTGAACCAGGCCAAATGAACAGAACTCAGAGCAGGAACTCTTTAGCTCGTCTGGTGATTGAGGTGGATGATAGGAACAGTCACAGCCTGAAACCGTCCATCCTCTGAACACAGACGAGCCTCTGTACAGGAAGTCCACCTTCAGACGGCCCTCAGAACAACGTTCAACAACACATCATCACGTCCTTCAGGTCACCAGAGACAGGTCAGCAGGTCCGAACCGACTCGGCTGATCGAGCTGCCAGTGTGCGGTTTAAGAGAAATGTCCAGTCTTTCTTTGAACACATCACCTCTTAATACCCATGAGCCTCAGCTACTGTAAGTCACAGACAGACACAATGTAACTAAGTGAACCTGTCTCGGTCACATGATCCAGGAGAGTCCTGAGGAGTGATGACTGTCAGTAGGATCAATAACAATCACAACCCAGAAAACCTCTTTCATTGATCACCAGTGAACTTGGCTCAACCTGCGGAGCAACAAGGCAACATGTTGGTCAACCAGGGCGGCAACAGAGCAACATCAGTCACCTCGTATCATGTCAACATTTACTGATTGGCTGCTGCAGATTCCTGTTTCTAAAGGTGTTGAGAGAAAACTACCCAAAGGTCAACTTACTGGCTTTTGCTCTGAGCTCTCATCTGCACCTGGCTGAGCGACTGGATGCTGTGATCAGTGTCTCAGGTTGCCAGTTGCCTTATGTCAGACAGTTGGAGAATGACTGATGGACATTAAAGGTCAGACAGTCGACTTCCTGTCTGAGATGACGTGTCGAACCAACTGAAGCAGGAAGACTTGTTGTTATTGTTGTGATGTGGTCACATGATGCAGTTTGTTTTATTGCTGACTGTCAGAACGCCACAGGAAGCTCCGCCCATACACCTCCAACCTTCTTAATTCTCTGGATTTGATGGAAACATTTTGTTCAGGCAGTGAAGAAGAGATCGAACTCCGGGACAGGAAGTTAAATCCAGATCTCCATCACAGATCAGCTGACGGGACATTGACGCCTGCTTCAGACTCGACATCACCATAAACATCATGAACCTCACAAGAGCAAGGCCCCCAATGATGCCACACCCAACATGGAGTCTGAAACAAGCGCTGCACTGCGAGCTACATGTGAACATTTTTAACCTGTTGACCTGGAAAATGTTTTGCTGTGACATGAGCTGATGGAAGAGAATTAAACAGACATGAAGTCAAACATCTGGAACCAGCAAGACCACATGATCAGTAGTGGTGATTAGCAGTGATCATCTGTGATCAGCAGTGAGGTTCTGGAAGTGAAGCTCCTGTTGGTATTCTGAGTTGAATTTCATCATAATGTGTTATGGAATGTTTACCGCATCTATGAAATCCACATCAGCTTCTTGAGTTACTGTGACTATATGATATGACAGTTAAAGACAGAGCAACCAGGAGTCTGATGGGCTGCATCTCTGTAGAGACTAAAGAGGTGAACGTAACTAAGTGAGGACTTGGACGTTGTTTGGAAGGGAATCACCAATGAGACGAGCAGTCGTTCACTCTGAGCACCACCAAAAGACCGATGTGAGGTGGGCGTGTCCTGGATGATGTGTTCACTTTCAGGACATGTGACTGAAGACGTTGTATTGTAATTCATTAATGAACATTAGAGCAGTTGTTTCAAAATAAAGATCTTCACTGGTTTCATCTTTCTAGTTTTCCTGCTCCACAGTCAGACAGATAAAAGATTTCGGTGTGCGCTGATGATTCTGACCACTCATTAAGACAGTCTTAATGTGTCAAATACAGGACTTATGAGTGGTTTCAGGGGACATGATCACAGTGTGACACACTGTGATGCACTGGTGACTCTCTAGGCTTCAGCTACGTTAAACAGTTACGTTAAACACCTGATAAAATCGCTCATCTAATCTTCATGAATGAACGACGCACCGAGCAAGTAACATCTTGGTACCATGGAGAAGTTGAAGGCATCAAGGGAGTTTGGATTAACAGTCAGAGAAGTTCACTTCCAGAAGCGGCGCTCACTGTCTCTCTGCAGCAGCATCACGCTCGCTTTGATTGATCATAACGAAATCACTAAATGAGTGGAACTGTGTCTGCTCAGCGGTCTGATCTGATGGATGTTATGGATGCAAATCATTGGATGTATTGATCGATCAGCTGGCAGTGCGCCCCGTCAGGCTCTAAGACACAAGAATCCTGATGAGCAACAGAAGAGACGCTGCAGCACAGTCTGTCTGAACTCTGATCCCGTCCTCTCTCATCCATCTGTCCACAGACTCCACCCTGCGATGACATCACAGTGCTCCTGATCCAACACGGAGTCAAGTGAGGAGAGTGCATGAGTGATTGGCAGCTCGTCGACAAAACAGAAAAAGTGTCCCGGCTGCAGTGTTAGAACTTAAGTGTGAGCGGAGACCATGAGTTCAGGTGAGTTTTATAAAAAACGACATCACTACGAAAAAATGCATCAGCCTGTTTAAAATCTGCAGCGCTTCAATATAAAGTGCTTCATTACATTGTTACGTTTTTACAGTTTCTTATTAAAATATTGTTTTCCCTGGAGTGAAACCATAGTAAACATGTTACACGTTGGTAAAAATAAACATTTGGAATGTCTCTTTTTAAAGAAGTCCCATTGGCTGATTTTGGTCAAGCTGAACTCGTCCCTGGAGCCTAAAACAGGAAACAATCCACATGGTTACATTTTCATGGTTCACCATCATACACATCACGCAAGGAGGAGGCAGGGAAATGAAGGTGAATGAAGCATCTAGCATGGGTAGCAGAAGAGAAACCAGGAGGCTGAACACCAGTGAGTCCAGTCAATCTAGTCAATCCAGTCAGTTCAGTGAGTCCAGTCAATCCAGTCAATCCAGTCCAGTGAGCAGTGAGCAGAATTTTAGGTCATCAGTTGCCAACATTATTGTTGGAGGTTTTAATATTCAATCATTTAAAGTGTATGTGTGGTAGGTGTGAGTTAGTGTTGTAGTTGTGAGTCTGTATGTTAGTTATGAATCTCTGTGTGGTAGTTGTGAGTCTGTGTTGTAGCTGTGAGTCTGTGTGAAGTAGTTGGGAGTCTGTGTGGTAGTTGCAAATCTGTGTTTTAGTTGTGAGTCTTTGTGTGGTGGTTGTGAGTCTGTGTGTGGTAGTTGTGAGTCTGTGTGTGGTAGTTGTGTATCTCTGTGTTTTAGCTATGGGACTCTGTGTTCATTGTGAGTCACTGTGTGGTTGTTGTGAGTCTGTGCATGGTATTTGTGAGTCTGTGTGTGGTAGTTGTGAGACTGTGTGGTGGTTGTGAGTCTGTGTGGTAGTTGTAAGTCTGTTTTAGTTGTGAGTCTTTGTGTGGTGGTTGTGAGTCTGTGTGTGGTATTTGTGAGTCTGTGTGTTAGTTGTGAGTGTGTGTTCAGGGGAGCAGAGCAAGTATCACTGTGACAGTGGGATGTGAACACAGGAGGAGCAGAGACCTTTATCATGTCTCAGTTTATTATCTGCTGAGTCCTTAAAGCACTGCGGTGAGAAAACATAAGGCAACAGATGACACATAGCTGCAGGATGACATCATTACAAATATAAACATACAAAAGTAAAAAATAAATTACAAATGAGCAGAAAGTTCATGAAGAGTTTGGTTCAAGACGTTGATGAAGAAGCAGTGGTGATGATGATGAGGATGATGATGAAGAGGAGGAAGGTTAGCATGCATCAATGCTCATCCAATCAGCATGCTCAGGATAGTGTGTGTATGTTAGCATGCGTCAGTTAACACATGTCAGTTAGCATGTGGCGGTGACGGCAGCTGATTTTGTGCTTGGCCTTGAGGGGGCGGAGCTTGGCATGTGCAGCAGGCTGACAAACAGGAAGAGGGTTGAGGTGGGCAGGTAGATGCAGAGAAAGAGGACGATGTCCTCGCTCAGACAGAGGACAAAGTCGCTCTGCTCCGCCAGCACCCAGTCAACCAGCACCCCCACCAGCAGGTAGTACACCTGGAACTCCTGGAGCTCCTCCCACTCCTCCCTGTCCCATTCCAGATCTGCCCCCACCTCCTCCGACAAGCTCTTCCGCCTAGCCACGCCCCCTCCGCTGCCAATGTCACTCACCATGGGCTTCATCTCCGCCCCCTCTGACACTGCCTCCTTCACCCGGCTCCGCCCGCGCTCCACCGCCCGTTCCAACCGCCGGCTGCTCTCCACAAACTCCTGCAGGGGAAGGGCCACAGGGAGGGGAAAGGCCACGGGGGACAGGTGGGAAATAAAGAGAGGAGGAGTCCGTATTAAGAGAAGGTCACTGTCACTGTCAGAGAACTTGTTGTGATGAAACATGTCTGGTGTGTCTCACCATCAGAGCTTTGTCCATGAAGAACTCCTTCCCTGGAGTGCCGTCATTGTACTTGGTGTCTATAGCGAAGCAGAGGAAAAGGACGTCCACCACGATCTCAAAGATGGACAGGAAGCAGTGAGCCACCAGGAAGGAGAAGAGACACACAATGATCAGAGGCAGCAGCCACTCGGCATAATCCCGCTGGTAGTTCAGGAGGAGGACACCGGCGAAGGCCGTCGAGGTCACAATCAGGATCTGAAACAGACACAGGTCGGTCCAATTTGTTTTTACATGAGAGAAAAATGTTCAGGAAACAGACGGACAGAGAATTCTGTCTCACTTTCCCCAGGAAGAGCACGAAGTCGCCAACGGCGTTGATTGTGGCGACGCGCAGAGCATTTTCCACCAGGATCACAAAGGCATCTCG
Source organism: Acanthopagrus latus (assembly GCF_904848185.1). Taxonomy (NCBI): domain Eukaryota; kingdom Metazoa; phylum Chordata; class Actinopteri; order Spariformes; family Sparidae; genus Acanthopagrus; species Acanthopagrus latus. The sequence continues at coordinate 22,234 of NC_051056.1, forward strand.
TGCAGATGTGCAGAAGCTGGTGCTGTTGATGGCTGTGGCTGCATATGCATTCTGGGAAAATAAATGACAAGACAATTAAAATAAGATAATGAGGTGTGTGTGTGTGTGTCTGTCTGTCTGTATGTGTGTCTGTGTATGTGTCTGTGTGCGCATGTGTGTGTACGTGTGTGTCTGCCTGTCTGTCTGTTTATGTGTGTGTGTCTCTGTGTGTGTGTGTGTGTGTTTGTGTGTGTCTGCATGTGTGTGTGGATGGCTGTGTGTGTGTGTGTTACCTGATTGAGATAGTTGAGGCACTTCTCCAAACACCACAGACAGCAGATACAAGTTTTCAGCAGACAGCGAGCACACGCGTTCTCCTGAGAACCAATGACATCATCAGCTGATACATAATCTATAATATGACTGACTGATTGATGACAGATTGACAGACTGACAGGATGACTGATTGTTGATTACTGATCACTGATTGTTGTTGATTGATCGCTGTTGATAAAGTTTTCCTACCTTTCCCTTCAGCTGGTTGTGGATGTACATGAGAAAGAGTCGGGGGATCTTGACCAGTGTGATGATGAAGGATCCTTTAGCCACGGTACCCAGGTGGTATCGGACCAGCCTCAGGACTGAAGACAGGATGGGGGTCACCGGGAGGCGGTTCTTGTCCCTGAAACAAACACGGTTCACAGCTGCTGTTAGTTTTTATCTCTAATATCATCAGTAACTAGCTGCCTTGACGGTTTGTCTCCAACTTGTTAAAACTCACCGTGTCCTGTAAAAAACAGGACACAGTGAGTTTATTTTGATCACAATAATGTTCACATGGTTTGATTCTTCATCTGCTGACGGAAAGGATGGAGCTAGCTTAGCTTAGCATAGAGATTGGATACAGGGGAGCAGCTAGCTACGGTCTGTCCAGTAGGTGTGTGCAGGTGCTGCCTCACCTGGTGAAGTAGTACGTGACCACAGCTCCGGCCACAGTCATTTGCTGGCAGGCCAGGATGAACTCTGTGATCCAGACCAGACCCACAGCATGGTACCAGGTCAGGTACTGCAGAGGCCCAGTCAGTCTGAACTCTGTCAGACCTGTCTCCTCGTTCTGGACCGGGTTTCCTTTTAGAACCAGAGACATGGCATCAGTCAAACTAAACTTCCCATAGTGCTTTGGTGGGTGTAAACAGCAGAGGTGGGAGTGAGTCACATACGTGCAAGTCATAAGCAAGTCTCAAGTCTTAACAGGTTTGCTAATATTCCCAAACCTGCACCAGCTGCTGTGTACACCACTGATTGATGTCCCCCAGGTTCTTGCTCCTATTCATTCAGTTCCACCGCTGACCACCATATCCACGGCACCGGACTTGGACCTCATAGTCTAAACAACACCACACCCATCCCCGTAATCATTACACTCCATCAGCACATCAGATACTACCATACCCACTCTGTGAACTTTAATAACCTCAGACCGCTCACAGAACAATCGACCTATCCAGTCAACAAGCCACCTGTCACCATCAACATGGCACTTTTTAATGTTCACTCTCTTTTAAATAGAACTTTTTTAATGAATGATGTGATTTTAGACAGTAAGTTAGACTGTCTTCCTCTAACTGAGACATGGCTTGGCGCTGACGCACCCGCTGCTCTCACCAAGGCTTCCCCACCAAATTTTAATTTTTTATTTTCTACTAGAGAGGGTAGACGAGGGGGCTGGACGGCATCCATTACCCATAACTCCCTAACCTCAAATGGAGTGTTTTTTAACAGTTATTTGAGCATCATGCCTTTACTCATCATGCCAGCCCTCTGATTCTCTGCATTAATGTATATAGACCATCACTCTACTTTCTTTATCAGTGAATTTTCTGAACTGTTATCAATTATCCACACCTCTTATAGCAGGATTTTAATAACAGGTAATTTTAATCTACACGCTGATGTTACCTCGAATCTGATATCCAGAGAGTTTTTAAATCTTTTGAACTGTCTTGATTTTAAGCAGCATATCGTGCAGCCAACTCACAGCAGAGGACACACCCTGGACCTGGTCAGAACCCATGGCCTGTCCATCGGTGTGTCCTCTGTTGCTGACCTGGCTGTGTCTGACTACTACTGTGTATTTTTTAACATTACCAGTTTTAACCAAAAGGAGGCCCCGGTGAGAACAGTGAGGAGGCACTATCTAACTTCTGAAGTGGCTGCAAATTTCATGGGGATTTTACAGAGCACTCCTGCTTAAATTTTACCTGCACTTTGTAATTTTATTACTGATAATTTTAACAGTAGACTGAAGTCAAATCTGGACTCAGTAGCTCCACTTTCAACAAAAACAATAAAAAGAAAACCTACACCCGCATGGAGAAAAAACGATGAAATCAATGAACTGAAAAGAAAATGCAGGAGTGCCGAGAGAAGATGGAGAAAAAGTAAATTGACACTGAGGAAGAAAATACACATTTGAAATGACGTCTGGAAAGAGCCCTTTGGTCCCCAGACCAAAATGGGGATTCATGTCTGTCTCTGGCACCCTGCAGATACACATTTGCATAACATCAGTTGGTCTAAGGACATCTGGATCCACCCTGATCACTATGTTAAATATGTGCCCCCATACCTTCCCCCCAGGACTTCCGGATTCATCCTGATCACTATGCTAAATATGTGCCCCCAGGACATCCTCCCTTTTGCATGCCTTTTGTTTACCTTTTGCTTGAACGTGCCCTTCCACGCTCTTTGTTCTTACTGTATAAAATGCTACTGTTTCATTTGCTCTGGGTCGACTCACCGGCTCAGACCCGCTCTGTGCCTGTCGGTTCACCAGTTTACCGGTATTCTTTGAATAAACACATCACCACAGCAAACTGCTCAACAGGACTTGAATGATCTTCTTCAACGGGTATATTTGAGGGAGCTGTGAGCGCACACTTATCCAGGATTGGTTTCACCTGGCTTGATGAATCCGTGTCTGCTCATCCTGAACCTTCACTACGAGATTTTACATCAACAACTCAAAAACTACAGTAATGCAGTCAAAAAGGCACAAATTTCCCATTTCTCACAACTCATCACTAACCATAACCTTCTCTACCTTGGATATATTACCAGGTTCTAACTCTAATAAAGTTTTTAAGACACCCACAGATGATCTCTGAGGAAACACTGGAGAGTTTTGCCCTGGTTGATGCAAGGACACTTGGTAGAGTATTCTCCCAAGTAAACCCAACAACCTGCCTTTTAGATCCAATTCCCACATCACTCTTAAGATTGTTTTATGGATTCTTTGAGGAACAGTTTTAAACATCATGAACTGCTCTCTTCAAACGGGTGTCTTTCCCACCGCCTACAAAATGGCGGTGGTGAAGCCCCTTCATAAGAAGAACAACTTAGACCCCAACCCCAACTACCGACCTGTATCCAACTTACCATTTTTAGGTAAAATTTTAGAAAAGCTGGTTTTTAACCAAGTTAATGCTTTTTTTAAACAGAAATAACATCTTAGAGAAACATCAGTCTGGTTTTAGGAGAAATCACAGTACCGAGACAGCACTTAAAAGATTTTAAATGACATCAGATGGAATTTAGATAACAAAAAGCTCACAGTGTTGGTTCTACTGGATCTAAGCACCGCTTTTGAAACAGCAGACCATAACATATTATTAAACTGACTCAGCCATCTGATCGGCCTCTCTGGTACTGTCCTCACCTGATTTTGTAAACCGAGGTCTTAATCTTAGTCTTAAATCCTGAGGGCCAGGGAGAGAAACTTTTACCAAAACTACAAGATCTTAAACCAACACAATCAGTAAAAAATCTGGGCGTGATTTTGGATTCTGAGCTGAATTTTATTCCACATATAAGAAATATGACGAGAATAGGTTTTTATCATCTTAAGAACGTAGCCCGTTTCTCTCCCAGGCCAGTACGGCGGTGCTAATGCATGCTTTTATTTCCTGTCGCTTAGATTATTGTAATAACCTGCTGTCTGGTCTTCCCAAAAAGAGTATTCTAAATATCAAATTATTACAAAACTCAGCTGCACGTGTGCTGACGAGGACCAGAGGACTGGAGTACATTACAACAGCTTTAGAGTCATTGCATTGGCTCCCCGTCCACTTCTGGATCAATTTTAAGGTTCTTTTACTGGTTTTTAAATGTCTTAACGGCCTTGCGCCCTCCCACTTATCTGACCTGCTTTTACCATATCAACCCTTGCGGACCCTGAGGTCCTCCGGCACTGGCCTTTTATTCATACCAAAACCAAGAACTAAAACCCACGGTGAGGCGGCATTTAGCCACTATGGGCCCCCACTTGTGGAACAGCCTGCCAGAGAGCCTCAAGTCTGCAGAGACTGCTGATATTTTTAAGGGAAGGTTAAAGACACACCTTTTTAGTCAGGCTTTTAACTAATATTTGAAATTCTTATTCTGTTCTTATGTGGTATTTTATGTTGTTGCTTCTATCTTGTTTTTTAAGATGATTTTAATCGTAAATAATTTTCTCTGTTTTATTTATCATCGCTACTATTATAGTTTATTTATTATCTTTTATATTTGTATCCTTTTAACTGTTCACTCCATTTACTTAAAGGGGACATATTATGCAAAACCCACTTTTTCCTTGCTTTACTATGTATAATTGCATATCCGGAGTGCCTCCCGACCCCTTAAGAGTGATTTAGGACCTCTACGTCAATGTTTTGTAAACAGGCGGAGTCAGGAAATGTGTCTCTAAGAGAGCCATTTGGATTCATTTGGAGCATTCAAATCACCCGCACACTTACGTAAGAGTGCGGGTGATTTGAATGCTCCAGCCCTCACGCTGGATATCTCCTCCCATATTACTCCGGCTACCTGAAGGAGGATCCGCCATTTTCTCGCTTCACTTGTATGTGACAGCCTGACCGCAACCATGTGCAACCCGAAAGCCAAGCACTCCTGCTCTGTCGTTGGATGCACGGACACTCATGTTTCCCTACCAAAGAGGATATCAGAGCGAAGTGGCTAAATTTTATTTTTCAGGGAAACGTCCCAGCTTCACTGAGCAAAAGCGTTGTTGTCTGTGCCAATCACTTCACACCGGACTGTTTCAGCAGCCAGGGTCAGTATCAGGCTGGACTGGCAACGAGATTGTTCCTCAAAGATGGATCAATACCTACTGTCCGTGTCAACGCCACAGAAGAAGAAACTGTAAGTATTTTTAAAAACAGTGTTGTTTGTGTTACTTTGGCTGTTTAACACATGAGCTAACGCTAACGGGTGATGTAAATATGAGGCTGAGCTAACGTTACAACAGTGGGCTTACTGGTCTTAGGATTCACGGTAATGTTAATGTTGCCTAACCTTAATTTGTCACATCAGCACTCATGCCAGTGAACTGAGAAATTGCTCTAGCGCTAGATAGCTCATCGTCCGCGGACAACTTCTCAGTTGCTACAGCTACTGTTCCGTCATGAACACGCATGGGAAACCGTCTCCTCCACATGCTCACAGCCGATCAGACGGTGTGAAATTGTCCCAGTTGTCCGCGGACGACGAGCAAGCTAGCGCTGCTCGGCCGTAAACAGCGCTAGCTAGCCACCGTCATGTTCACGGCCGAACTGCGCTAGCTAGCTCATCGTCCGCGGACAACTTCTCAGTTACTACAGCTACTGTTCCGACATGAACACGCATGGGAAACCGTCTCCTCCACATGCTCACAGCCGATCAGACGGTGTGAAATTGTCTCTGTTGTTCGCGGACGGAGAGCTAATGTTCCGCCGTGAACACGCAGAGAGAACGGTATGAAATGCTCTGTTATTCACGGCCAGTGAGCTACGTTACGTCAATTAGCATGTTGTGCTAAAGGCTAAAGGACGGTGTGTTAGATGCCCAGGAGCACCATGGCAGTCGAACGACTTTTTTTGTGTTGATATACACGTAACTACGTGTATAGTGTTAGCTGCTGGTACGAGAGACCCGATCTGACAGTACCAAAACTTTATCTGCAGTCAAGCAATCATTACTTTGTTTTGGAGCCTGAGACAGGGGTTACCTGTCTGCTGTGCTACGATTAACGTTAGTTATATGAAGGGATGGACACAATATGTATTGCTCACTTACTAAATCTAATGTGAAATGAGGAATTTGCATGGGTTTGCTCGGATTATGATTTGCCAGAATTTGCCTTATCAAATGGATTGTTTTAATCATCATTTCTGTCTACATAGCTTTGTTTCATGTAACATGAGAAACAGACACATAACATATTCCTTCCGTTTGTGTTTAGGCCAAGCACATCTGTACAGCAGTCTGTAGTGCATCATGTTGCCTGCCAGACAGAACAACCAGTGAAATGCACGGTTGGCACACAGCTTTCCATGAGAACTCTCCGGCCTCACTTCAGAAGCACAGGTTTGTTGAACAAAAGCATATGATGTAATGTTAGTCACTATGTTACTCTAATATGTAATTTTGTTTTACTCTGTTATGAATATGGATTGGTGGACAGCTGATTTTAGTTTAGTGTGTATACTATGATTTTTAAAGTACTTTTTTTCCACCCAAGACTCTACCTAAACACAAATAAAATCTGAATTATTTTTTTGATGGTTTTCAAAATAGTAAATAAGGAGAACGTATAAATTAGGAGAAATACGAAGAGACACTTGACAACACTGCAGCACAAGGCTTTTTGGTTCTAGTGCATTTTCTTGTAAACATTAATTTTTGTTTATTGCACTGCAGACTACGTTGATACACTGTTGGACCTGATCTTCAAGAAGGTTTTCCAGGACCCTGGCCCATATGTGAACGAGGTGCTGAAACTTACAATCCCTGAAGACCTCTCGGCTCAGTATGAAAGACCCAACAAGCTGGACGTTATAGCCAGTTACATGCCAAGGTTCAATCAAGGACAGGTCTGAACCCAACATACTGTCCTTCTGCGTCAGGGAACTCTGCACGAATCCGCAGCACAGCTCCCACTCTCCGCCCCAGAAAGCACCAGCTTACAAAGCTTCTGTAGGCTACGAATCTATATTGGCTGGACACAATTCAGTAGAAAGTCAGCACTGAATGTTCATATCCATGGCAACTGGCAAGTTTAACTGTTCCACTTTAGATATTTATTTTGTATGTCTACAATTGTTTCTTGCAATAAAACATCTCTCTCAACTGTTCTGTGTGTTTTCATTGTTTGATATGTAGTTTTCATGTTACCAAGTAAAAGATAGTAAAACTATAAGCAATGTAAGACAGAGGAAGCAGTTATGTACTTCATAATACTTTTGCAATAAATTAATAATATTTATGGGACTAAAAAGCTTGCTACACTATTCCCCTCAGACGTAAAGGTCCGTAGTCTGCCCGATAAATGTTCAGTGCATTCTGCAGTGAAAACACATTCAGGCAGACAGGTTCTAGGCCAGGATGGTCCAGCATGCATGATGGTTGCTCTGGAAGCTGCTGTAACTTAGTCTTCGTGTAACCTAGAAGTTATGAAAGGTAAGTGAGTGACAATGGATTAAAGAAAAGAGACTGCAAAATAACAACCTTGTTTGCCCAGTGTTCACACTTACCTGTGGTGTTTCAATACAGCAGATATTCTCAGGCTCTGTAGGCACTTGTTCACAACTTTCACAGGAACACCTGTTTTTAAGCAGAATTTATATCATTCATTGGAAACTACATAGCCAATCAATCACATTGCATTGTTTCTTTTGTAATATTTAAAGTTTATAAACTGTTGGAACTGGTTCAAAAACAATACTGCTGGTAGAGAGCTGACGGGAGGCAACTGTGGCTTATTGAAAACTTCAATTGTTGGACATTGCTAGCTAATTACAGGTCGTCCCTGCAAATAAGAGCAGGTTCTCAATTGACTTACCTGGCCACATAAAGGTAAATAATAATACGGGGTTACACTTTTCTCTTGTAACGGCAATTGCTAAATTGCATCCGCGTTACTGCAACTGCAGAGCAATAAACGCCAGTCGCGGTTTGGCTAAGCTTTGTTATGTAAACACTCGAGGCAGGAGAAGGGGGTTGTGATCTGTAACAGCGCGGGGCAGACGGCTACTAAGCCCGTAGAACTTTCGTTTGTCTATGCAGTAACAAGTAACAAGTAATGTCGAGGTAAAAAAAAAAAAAAAGAAAAGAAAAAGTAAACTACTAACCACTGAGAAACATCCATGTTCATTCTTGGCTGCTGAACTTCTTCTGGAGCCTCTTGTTGTTCTGGGTCGGACTCCGGCTCGAACATGTACGGTTGCACCGCAGTTTGTTGTCCGGCGGCCATTTCTTCCGGTAACTCAGCCGTTGCCATGGTCACACAATGCCGCCCTCACTTCTTCCGCAGGCAGGGAGAGGTGGGCGGCGCAAATACATCTTTGGGCGGTGCACGTAGGAGCTCATTAGCATTTAAAGGGAGAGGCACTGAAACCGGCCGCCTGGAGGAGGGCTGTGAAACTGGTGTTTCAAGAACCTTGCTGTGCTCAATCCTTAAGCTTTTTCGACCAAAACATGTTATTAACGTTCCATTTAGACATCAGGGAACCGTGTCAGGAAGCAGAAATGAGCATAATATGTCACCTTTAACTTTTGTCAGGGTTTTTATCCTATCTTATGTTTTTAGTTTTTAAGGTTTAACTCCAGTTTCCCCTGGGCGGCCCTCCACACTGGGAGCTGTGTCTGGGTTGCTGCTGCCCTGCGTGCTGTCCTTAGGTCCCTTTGGCCCGGCCAGCTGTTGTCTGTCAGGGTCGGGGGGCCTGGGCACTGGTGCCCCCTGTGGCTCGGCCTGTGACTCCTCCCAGTGTGGACGGCCCCAAAAGTGGCGCTTCCTCAATCCTCAGTGCCTTGCCATGTCTCCCTATTGCCAGTAATAAGAGTGTGCAGATGTGTGTGTGTGTGTGTGTGTGGTGTGTAGTATGGAGGGTGGGAGCGAGGGCTTTCTTTATTCTTTATTATGTTTCTGTTAGATGTGCGTGTATGAAAAGTGCTCTATAAAAAAAGTTGATTTGATTTGAAACTTCAAGTCTCAAGCAAGTCCCAAGTTACTGTGATCAAAATCAAGCAAGTCAAGCCAAATCATTTCTAAGGTCAAACAAGTCACAAGAAGTTTGTATGAATGTATTCTTCATATCTGTAGATGCAGTAAAACTGAAGAGGGTGGTTAGTCAATAATATGATGTAAGTGCATAGTTGATCATTTTCATATTTCTTTTTCAAACCCATGAACACAAGAATAAGATTAGATTAATATCAGCCTTGGAACTGCAGCATACTGCACATTCTAACAGTTGAGAATATTACTCTCAGGTATTGTTCCCTCTCCCCCTTAAAAGGAGGCTGAAAATCACAGGACATGTCTGTTCTGTCCTGAAATGTGTGTTTCTCTTCTATAAAACACATTCTACATCTCGGAGGCGACGTCTCCACACATATGGCCCCTTCTCCTTTCAAACAGAGCAGAGCTCCGTGAGAAACAGCAGGAGAGACACAGACACAACACCTGAGGGAGAAGCAGGTACGTCGCCAACGTGCACGAAAAATCAAGCGCGTTGCACTAAATGTGTGCCGGTAGGGTGTCGTGTTGGGTTGTGAGCACGCATAATGCATGCCTACATTTAAAATAATGTCTTTGTGTGCACTGAAGACGCTTTATCTGAAACACACACATGCTTTAACCAAGACGGCAGCCAAAATCACCCAGGCTTGAGACTTTCGAGTCATCTGTGTCAAGTCTAAGTCAAGTCTCAAGTTATGAATGCCAACTCAAAGTCAAGTCGAGTCTTTCATCAGTGTTAGTCAAGTAAGTCTCAAATCCTCAAATTTGCGACTGGAGTCTGACTCGAGTCAACTCATGTGACTCGAGTCCCCCACCTCTGGTAAACAGGCAGCAGAGTGTTGCCATGGAGACAGTGACTTAGTCAGCTGTGGTCTGTTTACATGTACTCTGATGGGCTCATTACATTTTCTGTCAGTGGATCATCAGAACTGTTTCTGAACCTTCAGATTAATCAAGTCCCATTTGAATCAAACAGCTGAGCTTCTTCACTTCTTTATATCTCATAAACATTTTTATTTTCATCGTATGTTCGACTATTTTCTAATGTTTTACTGTAGTTTATTTTCCACTTTCACTCCTTTTACACCATGTTATCAGTTATCCTTATCTTATCAGTTATCTTATTTAAGCTGTTTAACCCAGAATCAACTCAGATCAACAAAAGTTGATAGTTTCTTGTCTTCACGACTCAAAAGAAGGATAATGAAAGAAAATTTAAGACATTCAACAATCAAATGGTTACCGGACTGCCAACCTGCTCATTAGGAGTTCAGTAACTTGCTAAAGGGAACTTCAACATGCAGGTGGGAGAACCAGAGATTTGAACAAGTGACCTTCTGATTACTACATAACTTGCTCTACCTCCTGAGCTACAGCCGCCCCACCTGGACCCCAACAGGTTCTTTAACTGACCAGTGGTTCCCAGGAAGAGCAGGACCAGGATCCAGTAGATCCAGAAGAGCAGGAGGGCGAGGAAGGTGACGAAGGGCTGCAGGGTGAGGAGGGGGAGGTGGATGAAGACTTTACCCGCCACGTGGAACAGAGCGATGGTCAGAGCAACCCGTTTCCTCATGAACAGCATCAGCAGGAGCAGAATGATCTGAAACAGAGGAACCTGATCAGACACAGCGCTCTGTCTCCACTCACCAAGAAGACGCCATGGTCGTATCAGCTGATATTCGTACAGTGAAGACGGTGGCAGCGATGGCGTAAACGAGCAGTGCCTGTCCACTGTCTCTGCTGACCTCCACCTCCTCTTTCGTCACTTTCGTGGAAGTGTTGTTCCCGTACAGCCGGTGGTCGATGTAGAGCCACCAGAGGACGCTGGTCCCAGCTGAGGACACAGACACATGATCACAGACAGATTGAAATCCCGTCAGTTGTTAACGGACAGAACAGGGTTTAAATGTGCTCAGAGGAACCAGGAGGTGACCTCACCGAGGGACCCGAGGACGACTAGCGAGGTGAGGATCCAGACGAGGACGGCTGAGATGTAGCGAATGATCACCATGAGGATCATCGAGAGGACTGAGAAACAGACAGTCACAGAGGTCAGAGGTCATATATCACAGACACTGAACTGAACTGCAGCATCAAATCTGCCGGCCTGGATGTTTTGGGTTTGACTCAGTGTGCCCAAACGTGCTTGTGGAGAAACGGCACTTTTCTTTTTCCCACAGTTTTTCTGCAAGTGTTTTATCTAGTTAATGGTGCTGAAGTGCTGCCAGCCCTCAGATCAGTCAGCTGTTTTGTTTTCTTCTTCTGTCGTCTTGAAGTGAGTCCACACAGCTGCTCTCTTTAAATCATGTTATACAGTTTAATCGCAGGAAGAGTTCAGGTTAAAAGATCGGATCACATTTCACATTTTCCCATCTCAGATTTTCCATTCCGGTGATTTGGGCCAATATCAGATCAGCACTCTGGATTGATTGGTGCATCCCTAATTATTATAATAAAGTCTCACAGGACAGATTATCCAGTGATGATTTAGGACGAAGTACCTGATTGGCTGCTCTCATCTGTGAGAGGAATTTTGTTAGTAACAGCTGGCTGAAGGAATCTGACCAGTTTACTGACTGAGCCTGACTGTGGACATGGGCAGTTCTGTCCATGATGACCAATTGATGCAACACCAGCACTGATGACTTGCCCTGTGCATACATCACTTTCTCTGACTGTGTCCGGATGTTACCTCAGTAAACTCACCCAGAGCGAGGACACACAGTCCGATGATGATCTCCTTGCTGGCGGCAACGCCGGCGATCAGTCGGTGCAGAACGCTGTTATCACTGACGAATGTCACTACAGCCTCAGCAAACTTCGCATAACAGGAAACGTCCAGGGGAGTGCAGCGGTTAAACACCGGCAGTGGCTTACTGAGGACACACAGAGGTCAGTGGTCACACAGAGCTCAGAAGACACACAGAGGTCAGAGGACACACAGAGAACAGCGGTCATACAGAGGTCACCTGGAGGCTGGACGTACCTGGGTGGAACAGGAAGTTTGGGACATTTGGAGAATCTCTCAGGAAGGCCGGGGTATTTATGACCCGCTAACTCGTAGGAACACAACTCTGATCCTGAGATAGAGATAGAGATAGAGATAGAGATAGAGAGAGAGAGAGAGAGAGAGAGAGAGAGAGAGAGAGAGAGAGAGAGAGAGAGAGAGAGAGAGAGGACAACGCCATCATCACCATTAGTTTTCCAACAAGGGAAGGTGCAGTGGCACCATACTGAAGTACCACAGCAGAGCAGCTTCACACTAACAGGACAGTTTCTGTGTAGCATTAAGAGACTGCAGCTCACGTTTCACTGTGTTGAAGAGAGACACAGTGGCGTGGAGGGTTTGTCTGTCTTAGACAGACTCAGGCTAGCTGTTTCCCTTTGTTTACAGTCTTTATGCTAAGCTAAACTAACCAGCTCTAGCTTCATATTTACTCCACAGATGTGAGGGTGGATACAGTCTGCAGCTGTGACTCAGAGAGGAAGAGGAGAAGAAGAAATGTTAAGCTTTTATAACTGAAGCCTGATAAATGACGGTGGACAGAATAAGAGGAACACCCCTCCCCGAGCAGCCCTGAGCTCACAGACAGATGAACTGGTCCCTCTGTGTGTTTCTCAGACAACAACTCCTTTCAATAACAACATGGATGCTAGAGGAGCTGTGATGTCACCTGATGAAACGTCTGCTATCACGTTTCACATAGTGAACACACTGAGTCACAGCAGCCATGATGGAGGACAAATGGAGCAGAGTGGCACCAACCGTACACCACTTAATGCTGCCTTTGTTATTCTACTGTACTGTGAGTGTGTCTGTGTGTGTGTTCTGTATACAGATGGTGTGTCAGGTCACAGACATTAAATCATCAGCGTGATGTGACAGCAAGCGTCCGGACAACTGGTGACAGCGCGCGCACACACACACACACACACACACACACACACACACACACACACACACAGCTATCCACATGGAAGCAGTCAGTGTGCAAACTCTGCAAAATATGTTTATATAAGCCTTGTCAGAGCAAGCGGTCTGTCACAGATATATATCAATTTGTCTGGTATCAAACTTTATTTGTTGTGAATAATCACAGAGTGTCCTGAGCTGACATTAAGATTCAGAGTCTGAAGGACCATCTCAGTCTGACTGTACGCGAACAACCTTCCACCAGAACTCAAAATCTGTCTGTATGCAGACATTCATAAACAGCAGTGGAGGAGAGGATATAATCACTAATTGTGGCCGTATGCAGACACCCATAGCTGTATGACATCACATCCACTTGTACCGAGACAGGACAGAAAAGGAGCTGGCATGGAGGCAAGTGAACATGGCAGTCAGACAACCTGGTAAATCATAGAAATGTGTCACAGCACAGCATAGCTCTGACTGATCCCAACTCCATTCAAGGAACAAACATTTTAACAGTTGTATCCTTTTCATCTGGCTGAGTTCTGTCTTCTTTCAAGGCAACATTATGATGTTGTTATTTCAGCATCTTCTGATCCATTTTTTTAGTCAGATCATCGAGAAATCTCTTTGCTTTGGGTTCATACCGATATGGTGAGACAGATTAATTCAGTTTATGTTTACCTGCTGCTCACAGTTCATCTAAGATCTTTGGCCCAGAGAGATTAGATTAACAGTTGATTCATCAATTATCAAAAGGAAGCAAATCATGGAGTGTTTTGATAATTCATCATTTCAATCATTTTAAGAACAGAAACATTAAACATGGTCTGGTTCAGCTTCTTAAATGTTGCTCTTGCTGCTCTTCTCTGTGATTTGAGACAGTAAATGAGGAAGCCATTTATCAACTGATTGTCAACTATAAAGGAATCCCATGTCGCCACAGTCTGACCCGTGTCAGTGCTGGAGACAGGTCCAGCTGCACCAGGTCTCATTCTGGTTCAGGAGGGGAAAAAATGCTCTGTCATCTTAGTATGTGTTTTAGCAATCGTCTTGGGCAGAGTTTAACCAGTATGCAGCGATGATGCCACTGCAAAACTGTGTCAGGAGAAACTTTGAGCTCTGGTACTATAACTAATATCCTTCAAGAGAAAAGTAACAGCTGCTAGCTTGTTACGGTTCATGCTAACAGTCTTGTGTTACAGTCATTGTCCAGCTTCAGTGGACGTGAAGAACCTGCAGGTTGTTGTTTCTGTTGTTTCCTGTTGTTAAACACAGATAACAGAAAGAAGAGGAAACAGGTTTCACACCAACACTCTGCATCCAGTAAATCAGACTAATTGTCACATTTTCATTATCAGTTCATCAGTTTGACTCATCAAAAAACTCTCTGCTGTCAGCTCATTCAATCTGAATATTTTTCTTTCCTCCTATGTGACAGTAAACTAAAGATCTGAGCAGGACGTCTGAGGATGTCATTTTTAACATTTGATTATTTTAGCGATTAAACAACTGATCACTTAATCAGATTATAAATGACAGGTAGAGTTCTCAACGGGTTGGGCCAGCCCGACAAACCCGACCGGACCCACAGGTTCGGGCCGGGTTTGGGCCAAAAGAATACGCAAGGGTCGGGTCGGACCTCGGGCTTCCTTTTTTATAAAACACATTTCTTGCAGGTTGTAAAGTATATATTGTTTGTTGTGAATCATCGCTGTTCATGTGTGGTGAAGACTAAGTCTGGCTGCTGCTTTATGGGCAGACGCAGACGCAGACCTGATGCCGCTGAGTACAATAACACGTGTATGAGGAAAACAATGCAGGCGCATGGGGGGTCAGGTTCAGGCAGACAGTTGATTCTGGTGTGTCGGGCTGCGTCAGGCTCGGACTTAAAAACCCACGGGTCGGGTTGGGTTTTCAGGCCTGTTGAGAACTCTAATGACAGGTTATGAATGAAGATTGTTTGATTTTTGGACTGTAGGTTCGATAGAAGACATCTGAGGACGTCACTTTGGGCTCTGAGAAACTGATGAGCATTAACGTTTACAACACATTTCATCACTTGATTGTGAAAATAACAGTTGAGTTGTTTCAATACATCATAAACTTATTCATCATTAGTGACAGTTACGAACAGCAGAGGTCTCCATCTGATCACAGAAGAGTTAGACAAAACCTCATTCTCAACCACAACCTGAACTAAAGAATAATCCTACCAAACTGAGATAAAACATCCGCGCCTGTGTCATGCAATCATCCTCCAGTCAACAGTCACTCAAACAGAACATTTAAGTGTTTCGTTAAATAAAGTGCT